>NW_019417364.1:23996-27708 GCF_000390285.2 Anoplophora glabripennis | reverse complement strand
TCCACATTTTAAGAATTATTTTCACGTACTTATAAATAAAAGTAAACAATTTTATATGTAGGACTAAGCAAGTAAATGTTATAAGAATATTTACATGTGATGTTATATACAGGGTAGGAAAGTACCGATGGTCTATCAGAAGTTACGTGAGAGCGATAAAGTAAGCCATAGAAATCCATGTGATAGACAAGGATGGCTATAATGAAGGCGTCTAATAGTCAACGCCCATTTCGCCCTTCCACAAATAAGAAGTGGATCTTATTTGTGGAAGGGCGAAACGGGCGGTGACTATTAGACGCCTTCATTATAGCCAGTTTCCTCTATCGCACGGATTTCTATGACTTTCTTTGTCGCTCTTTCGTAACGGCCGATGAACCATGGGGACTTTCCGACCCTGTACACATTTTTCATTTAAGTCTATTATAGTAGTACACATCCTGCTAGTGACTATTTTAAATATATCTACCATCAAACTTTGTATTAATTCGATACTTTTGTGTCTCGGTATCGATAAAAATATATTCAAAATTTCTAAATCAATAAAACATAACAATATAATATATTGAAATACATATGATTTCAAGTGATTTTGATAAATTAAATTTAGAATAAACTTAGATTATTTGCGTATGAAGATTTGAATTAAACAATGATTGAACAATAAGTCACAAGAACAGCTAAAAAGTTATATGATATAAAATGAAATATCATAGTGATTTAAAAGATGGAATTAAATTATTTAATTATTATTATTAGAATTACTTATTAATAATCATTTGGAAAATTAAATTAAAAAAATATATATTATTAGATGTAAGAACCTTGTAAATTATAAAAAATTTTGTATGGTAACGGGGTTTTGCAGTATGAATTTTGAAAAAAAGGGAGAAGGTGGTGGAGAGATGTCAAGATAGTTTTTTTTGACAGAAGGTTAAGAATTATAAGAAAATATACGGATAGTCAGAAAAAATCAATCTGTTATTACAACATACATTGCTGAAGGAAAATTAGAAATTAAAATATCATTGTAGTCAACATTTGGCAGTTATGATCTAGTAGAAGAAAGCACAGAGGTTTTGACTTGAATTCAAGTAGAAGGTGAATCCTAGTGTAAGAACAGTAAGGACAAGTGGAGTACAATATATGCAAGCCTTTAAAAATACTGAACTTACAAACAGTAAGTGCAAAAGTATTTGTTGGATATATCAAAGTATAATGACATTAAAAGTAAAATGATCACTGATGACATTGAATATCGATTTTAGTTATTAAAGACTTTTGTTAACTGTAGATATAAAATATAACCAAACTAGTTAACTAGTTAAAAAAAGAAAATTAATAAAATTTGGCAATTTGTATTAAATTGAAAAAAAATAGTTCCCGATATAGTTCAAAAACCAAATTTTGTTGATATAGTTTTAGTCATCTACAATTAATTTAATTTTCCAAGACAAAGATAAAAATAGATAGTGAGTCACTATATGTAGTATAATTGAAATATATTGTTGATATACTGTTGATATACAGGGTGTGCCATTTAACACTAACGCTGCCAATATCTCCGAAATTAAGAAATTTATATTAGTTCCGGAAGCTGGGGTTGTTAGATCCCTCGAATAGCTTCAAATTGCCGTTAGAACTGTTAGTTCAAATCTTTCTGTATAGATGGCGTGGCGAGACTAAAATTTGTTTTGATCCCTGGAACGTGGAAATGCAGTCCATCTGAGAGATAGTTAAATTTTGAGTAATTTTTGTAATACAAAGTTTTTCCCTATATTTACTTGTTTTCGAGATATGTCGACTTCAATATGCAATGTATGATGTAATAGGAAAATCTATTACTTTATTTAAATCACACTGAGACAAAAATATTCTTTTAAAATATTTTTATAATGACTTTATTCACACCACATACTAATTAAGAAACAATAGATTATAAAAAAACAAATGATCAATTACAAAGAAAGTAACAGAAATTATTTAAATTAATAACGGAGATGTAGATGTAGTTACTGAAGTAAGTTAAAAACAAGAATTATAATAAATGTTCAAAATTACGTTCTTCGGATTAATACACAATGTTAGTCTTCTCGTTAGTTCGACATTACAGGCTCTTAATAAAATGTCACGATCTAAAGCCGCCGTAGCTGCATAAATTTTATTATACAAATCTGCCATGTCTTCTATTATAGGGTCCTGGTATACCATGTTTTTTAAATCATCCCATAGGAAAAAAATCCAATGGGGTCAAAACTGGTGAACGAGCCGGCCACTTTATAACTCCGTTATTACCTAACCACCTTTCCAGAAAACTCTGATTTAAGTATTCTTGTACAGCATTAGTAGTGTGGGGGTGCCCCATCCTGTTGGAGCCACAAATCATTTACCCCATGTTGAGGGGTAATATAATAAATTTTGTAGTTCGTTTCTTAGAAAATGTAAATAACTGTTAACTGTTAATGTTTCGTGGTAAAGAAATGGTCCAATTAAATAGCTATTCAAAATGGCGCACCAAACATTTACAGAAAAAACAGATTGATTTCGGGTTTGGTGCATTACTCTTGGATTATTGTCAGACCAATAGCGGCAATTGTGGCGTATTACCGTATCATTATTGTGAAATCTACTTTCATCACTCCACAAGATATTAATTATTGTTTTCTTCATAGAGCACTGATAATTGAGCTACAAAATCTAATCTCCGTTGCTCATCACCAGCTCTTAAATGTTGGACGAGGTGAATTTTATAGGGGAAATAGCGATAGTCTTTCAAAATTCTGCGGCAAGATGTCGTAAAAATATTAGACTCGGCCTGAAGTTGCTTTAGGGAAGTCTTAGGATTATTATTAATAATTTGTAACACTTGAGCTGTATTCTCATCATTCCTAACAGTTTTAATTCGATGTCGTTTAGGATTAGTAAAACCACCGTAATTTAGTAAATTTTGGCATAAACTTACAAATGTTTTCCTATCCGGCTGAGGCCTCATTGGAAAACGTAGGTATAGCATATAACCGTCGTGCAGCAGCAGTACTTCATTGAGCTTCGCCAAATATTAATACCATATCTAATTTATCTTCAGTTGAGTAATTCATTATGTAAAAATATTTTAATAACTAGTATACTTAAATTGAAAGACGCAACCTGATAAAACTATAATTATTGGAAAACTAATATGTGTCATCTGTCGTATGTTTTATTTTAAACAAATGAGATGAGCCTCCTATGACTGAATTTTTTAATAATATTTGATAAAATACGGATCGTCTCTGCCCCTTATAAGATTTATAATTGTACAATTTTTTTTTCTGTAGTTGATCAATTGTATTTTTATAATTGTTTGTTAGTTAGTATGTGGTGTAAATAAAGCCATTATAACAATATTTTAAAAGAATATTTTGTCTCAGTGTAATAAAATAATAGATTTTCCTGTTACATCTTATATTGCATATTGAAGTCGACATGTCTCGAAAACAAGTAAATATTGGGAGAAACTTTTTTTACAAAAATTACTCAAAATTTAACGATCTTTCAGATGGACCGCATTTCCACGTTCCAGGGATCAAAAATTTTTTTTTTATCGCCACGCCATCTATACAGAATGATTTGAACTAACAATTCTAACTGCAATTTGAAGCTATTAGAGGGACCTAACAACCCCAGCTTCCGGAACTAAAGTAAATATCTTGATTTGGGAGATATTGGCAGCGGG
>NW_019417364.1:0-23377 GCF_000390285.2 Anoplophora glabripennis | reverse complement strand
TTTTTTTTTTCAATTAAAAGTAAATAATGGATTTACGAAGTGGGAAAGTAGTACGCGAAGAAGAAAGCAGTTCAGAAGAAGTAGAAGGTTCTGAAGACAGAAGTACAGCCAATGGAATTGAAGGAAAGGGGGAACAGTCAACAATGTCTAAAGAAAGAAATAATGACATTTCTTGTATTATGGAAACATTGCGAAATATGGAAAAATTACAAAAAATAGAAAGACAAAAAGAATTTGAAGAACAAAGAAAATTGTAAGAAGAAAGAGATAGAAAACAAAGGGAACAAATGAAGGCAGATATTACAGAAAATATTTCAAAGGTTATAGAAATAGTGGAGACAAAATTTGAATAAATTAGAAAAGAGTTTAAAAGTGAACAGAAGAAATTGAAAAGAATTTAAATAAGATGAATGAAAAACAGGAAGAATGGATAAAAGAAACGAAAAGAAATAAAGAAGAGTGTATCAAGAAAATGCAAGAAAATGTTAATACATATATGCAATATGCAATAGTATAGAAGAGAAGATACAAGAACGAGATAATGTTATTGTTCAAGAAATTGAAAGGATTGATAAGCAAATAAAGAACAATCAAGAGAAAATTAATAAGATGGAAGAAAATGTAAATAAAAGAAGCCCAGAAGAAGGAAATTAAGAACAAAACAGACAATGGTTACGAGTAAAGGAAAGTTTAGAAAAAGAGATGCAAGATTTGAAACAAAAGTACGTAGAAAAACAATTAATTGAAATTCGACATATTTCATGCATTAATAATTCTAATAATATATAATTTAACGGTAAAATTAACATAGTACATCCAGTAGTATTTATAAAAACAATTAAAAATAAATGCAAAGATAGTAACATAGATGAATTAAAACAAATTTTAAGGGAAATTTAAAGGGAGATGCACTTATCTGGTTTTCAGGAAAAAAGAGTGAGATTGGTGATTTGAAGAGAAATTTATGTCATTTTTGGGGTCAATTTGAGCAAAATTTAGTAAAAGAAACATTATATTTTGGAAGGTATAATGAAAGATTATCTAACAATATGTCAATCTATGCTCTACGCTTATATGCAAATTTCCAATATTTGACACTTAGATTAAGTGAAAGTGATATTGTTCAATATATTTCTAGGCATTTTAAAGAAGAAATTGCTGAAAGTTTGGCTATTAATAACATTTGTAATATGGATCAATTATGTAATTATCTAAATCGAATTATAAGACATACAGGAAGAATAAATTTTAATAGAAGTTACAATAATATTGATAATAATGGATCTAATCTGCAAAATAATGTAGGAAATTTTCGAACAAACTATAACGCAAAATCGATTACAAAATAATAGATACAATAATTATAGTAATGATAATAATCAAAACACACAAAATAGTAGACAATATAACAATAACTATGTACAAAATACACAACAAAATGGACAATTTAATAACAATTATAACAGAAATAGAAATTACAATAATAATAATCAAAATTTTCAAAATTCCAGTACTAATAATTTCAGAAATAATAACAGACAACATACACCAAATTTTACCAGGAACAATCAACAACATTTAAATTATCGTAATGAAAGACAGGTTAATTTTCAACAGGTAGATAGGCAACCAACAAGTCATGATATAGAACAAGACCAAATACACACCGGATTTTCTAACACACAAATTAGATCTCGATCACTCGATAGACAAGTAAATAATGAAAATAACCAAACCAATGCATATAATCAACAATATAATGATAACAATAATTCCCAGAATAGNAGTTATGATAAATGGCGCCCAACGTGGGGCTCTTTAAAAATATAGAGCTCTTTTAGAATAAAATAGGTGTTGAATATAAATATATTTTTTTCTCTCAATTAAAAGTAAATAATGGATTTACGAAGTGGGAAAGTACGTGAAGAAGAAAGCAGTTCAGAAGAAGTAGAATGTTCTGAAGACAGAAGTACAGCCAATGGAATTGAAGGAAAGGGGGAACAGTCAACAATGTCTAAAGAAAGAAATAATGACATTTCTTGTATTATGGAAACATTGCGAAATATGGAAAAAATACAAAAAATAGAAAGACAAAAAGAATTTGAAGAACAAAGAAAATTGCAAGAAGAAAGAGATAGAAAACAAAGAGAACAAATGAAGGCAGATATCACAGACAATATTTCAAAGGTTATAGAAATAGTAGAGACAAAATTTGAAGAAATTAGAAAAGAGTTTAAAAGTGAACAGAAGAAATTCCAACAAGAAATTGAAATGAATTTAAATAAGATGAATGAAAAACAAGAAGAATGGATAAAAGAAACGAAAAGAAATAAAGAAGAATGTATCAAGAAAATACAAGAAAATGTTAATGTATGCAATAATATAGAAGAGAAGATACAAGAACGAGATAATGTTATTGTTCAAGAAATTGAAAGGATTGATAAGCAAATAAAGAACAATCAAGAGAAAATTAATAAGATGGAAAAAAATTTAAATAAAATAAGCCCAGAAGAAAGAAATGAAGAACAAAAGAGACAATGGTTACGAGTAAAGTATAGTTTAAAAAAGGAGAAAGAAAATATAATTTTAGCTAATGTGGAGTATGTAGGAAAGAGTAAATGTAGGAGAATTAATGTAAATGATATAAGTTATAATGAAAATGAATATAATAATGAAATAAATAATGATAATTATAATGAATTGTTGAATGATGAAGAATTTATAAATGATATAAATAAAATAATTATTAATTGTGATAATAAATATGAATATAGGGTACCGGTACCGCGTAGCACGAAGCCTATGGCTTGCTAACCCGCGCCGCGCACCACAGTCTGCCGCCAGCCATCATAGCGACCAGTCAAGCCGAGCCAGCCTGCAATCCAACCAGCGATACGTCACCACCGCATGAGTAAGAAATTTTACAAGTCCCTCTTAGGAGAACTACACAGCCGCTACCGAAGCGTTACCAAGGCATAGAAATAAAACCGCCGTCGATGGTAGGTTAGGTTTCATGGTTTGTGGTGGGATGGGTTGGTGGTGTATTGCGTTTCAAGAGGGTGAGGTTTAAGGTGGGTTAGGTTTTTTGGTTGATTGGGTCTGGTTTGGTGATGGGATGGGTTTACCTGTAAGGTTTTCCATGATTGGGACCTGCTTCCAGATTCATTTGTTAAACTTTAGGAGGGTGGGTTTCGGTGACAGCTTAGACTTGGAGAGGGTGGGGTTTGGTGGCAACTTAGGTTTCGGGAGGATGGTGGTGGGATAGGTTTGAGGTGTGGGCAGTTTGGCAGGGTGCTGGGTTTCTGAAGGGTAAGTCTCTGTGGTGAGTTCATTTTGGGGTTGGTGAGAATTTGTGATGGGATAGGTTTGGGGTTGGTGGGGTTTTTTGGTGGGTTGGATCTAGGGAGGGTGGGTTTTATTGGTGAGATGGTCACACACATCCACATACACATACACACACAGACACACACGTAAAGATACGTTCAGCGAGTTGCGCTCGTATAGGCAGTTGATGCTCTTCTAACATCTATATCTCAAAATATGTTCATTTTTGGGTCTTGCACCCATGAGAACATTTAATCAGGACCTGCAACATATCAAAATTTTTTAAATGTTCAGTGAGTTCCAAAATCCTATCATTTTGTGCGGGGTTCCTTGGTGAAATTAAATTTCACAAACCCATATAGTGAAGGAGCAACCTCCTGCCCTACTTGAAAAATTGATAAAAAGTTTGAATTAAAAAAAAACACAATTGTAATATGGCTTGCGACCGACCTCCAGGATTCCTTAACACCTTGTATCATCCCAGACAGCGTCTTACACACCCCGACGTGTCTGCGGAAACAATTCCAGAAAGGAGGCAAGACAATACACAAATTCGCCTCACTTTCCAAGTTAATAAAAAAAGCCACCACGGTCGAGAATCAGGCCGTCACCGTCGCCGTCGCCGTCGCGTCGTCTCCGATCCGGACGGCCTGCCATTCCACCAAGGTTCAATTTCCGACACCGGACATGATGTCGTCGAAAACCCCAACCACCGACTTCGCATCACAGCGCGGGTGTCGGCACCTGTTACCAGCCCGATCGCTCCAGCGATAGCTCCGTGGAAATCCATCGACTTTCGACGATGTTTCCAATTTTTCCAATATCGCGGCCGATCCCGTTCGGGTATGCCACCAACACGCTCTGTGTCCGCAGCAGCGACGATCGCTATCCGACGACGAACCCCGGCGCGCTCCAGGACGATTTTCGGAAACATCCGTTAAAAGTTTTATCACACTTTCCATTGGGTCCAAGGACGTTATCGGCATTTCTAGCCGAACCACTAGAGGGATTTGCTTGAAAATAAAATGCAGCATACAACGTCTTGCTGGTATTGTATCATATAAGTTTGAACCGAATCGTATGACGTATAACCCCGTTATACGGGGAAACGTGGATTTTACGTTTTCCGCGTTTTCAGCCGTTCCGCTCATACGATCTCGGCCGAACCCTCCAACCACGGTGTAGCACCCTATCTGGTCATCATAGTCCATATTCGAGCAGAGTCGTGTGGCCATTAGTGACACGTAACGGGAATATAGGATTTCACGTTTTCCGAAATTCCTCCTAATGTGTTAGCACGATTTCTCTCGAACCACCAAACCACGGTTCTACCCCAGGCTGTGCATCAGTAAATTTGGGAACGATCCATCCAGCATTAAGCACTCGGTAAGCCATTTTACGAAGGCGGAAAAATATTCACCCATCTTTCCAATTTTTCCGTCTTTGGCACCATAAATCCATTTTGCGAGGGTCCCACCGCTCCAGTGACTCGATTCCTGTGTTCGACAGCCCAAGCAGCACCCGAGACCAAGATTTGCCGAAAATCGGAAAATCTCCGGGCCGTTAGAATTGGTCTTACTTACATCTTTTGGGTCTTCTTTTAATGGAGTTTTTTTTTGCTAGAATTGCTACAATAGCTGGAATTGCTACCATAGCTGCCTGTCTTTTTTTTAGTAAGAACAACAGCATTGTTACCAGTAAAAAGGGGATAACAAGTTTTCCATTCTTCCATCGTGATTATTCAACAAAATGGTTAAACTAAACTAAAAAATCCATAAAATTAAAATTATGTTGACATTTTATTAAAACAATCATATTGCGCATGTCCCGTAACCGGCATGGAAGTCGGCATGGATGTCAAAGTTTGCAGCGCACTTCAACTCGTTTGCCAGCTCGAGATTTTATTCTGAACGGTTACATTGAAATGCGAAAGGTAAGCACGTGTGGCTAAGTCAGACTTCGCCCGCGAATTAATTGTGAATGGGATTTAATTATGAAAAAATATATTTCGAAATATATGTGCAACCCCTCGAAATTTTTTCGTCAGGAAAGTGTGGATCTTAAAAAACGACATGTGTCCACGCTTCATTATCAAAATATGAATAATAATTTTTTTTATTGGTACCCTATTTTGCTTATTTAAAGCACGCCCCAGAGTGTTTAAATCCAACTTTTAAAAACGCGCGTGTTTTAAAGTTACCATGGCAACATCAAGAACTCGAGAAAAGTCTAAATGTCGCCTTTTTAATTATTGATCTGACAGAAGTACCTTGTAATGTCAAATAAAATATTACTAACAAATGTTTCAAAAGCTTTATTCAAATATTTAACATCTTAATTATTTAAATGAATGTGAAATGTGCAGTTGGTATTGTTTGCAATATTAATACTTCGATTTTTTAAATCAGATGAAATGCTGTTCAAATTAATACAGCTAACATTTTCGGAAGTCGATGAGGTTGCAGTTGTTGCATTTCCATTAATGGCACTCCCAATAATGGTTGAAACATTTTTCTTATTGCTGATACTCTCTTCAACTTAACCAGCCGCCACAGCTACCGATTTCCATCCTACTTGTCGTTGGATTTGATCTATTGTCATGCCACTATTCGCCATAATGGTAGCGGACGTACGACGAAACGCGTGTCCCGTGTATTTCTCAGGATCGTCCAATTTAAGATAACGTGCAATATGCAAGGGACATGATCCAAATGTATTAATACCGACCACTTGATTGGTGCACTTCTCCTTATCATACCGTAAGAAAATTCTGTACTTACATTTTGGGGACGCAATGATAAATACTGCTTCATCAAACGCACATAACTAATTCCTTCACTGTCGGCAACAGTAAAACGTCGAGCTTTCACTGTCTTAGATGGTCGGATAGTAATAAGCAATACGCTTCGTTCTTCCTTGTTGTCATGTAGTCGCACAATTCACATCTTCTACAAGAGCCAAAAATACCGCAAATGGATACCACCTTCAAAAATAAATACGTAATGTCCGGTGCATCCGTGAAAAACTTCCGCAAATCATATTCCTTGAATACAAATGCCTTCTTGCTACGTCATTCTTGCTAATTGCCTTCATGAATGCATGCATGCACTTTCGTAAATGATTTTAAATCGACCCCTTTGTTTATCCTCAACATAATTTGCAATTTCGAATGGATAGCCCACATAGTCGACGCTTTGTACTGCTCTGACATTTTCTGAAGATAAGCAAGCACAACTTGTTCATCTGTATTTATTACCTTTTGCTGATGAACTTGTCGTATTCTTTTCTATAAGCGTTTTTCGATTTTTGCGGTATTAATCGCGATTCTGCTTTACTATTTAAGTCATCAATGTTAGAAGTAATTTTTAAACTATATACAACTAGTAATAACTGTGGTGACAGCAATTAATCTTATGTGACAGTACAGTTACAAATTAATTTTTGTTTTCTCGTTTTCATGACAACGAAACTGATGAAACATTACAAATTCAACCATTTGACATCATTAGTTCTTATTTCCATTTTTTGTAGTATTAATACAATATTTATGATTTCAACGTGTACCAATAAAAAAATAGCGTAAAATATTCGTGGATAACTAGTCTTTAAAACACTTGCTCGCACGTGTTTTAAAGACCTTAATATCCACTTATACTTTAATATACTATTTTAACGTCGTTGCTGGTGTTATTCTCCTAGTTAAATTCACATTGGGAATTTGTTTAATTCAAATTCTAAGTAAGTCGTGAATATGACCTGATGCGAGAACTAGTACTCGGAAGTGGTTATCCAACTGCGTTGAATATGTAGATGGGATTGTTTTTCAAGACTGCTCTGAAATTTACTAATTGTAGAGTGTGGCCCTATTGCTACCGCAAGAATTTTCAAAATTATCACCTTTTTCTTTTTGTATACAGCTTCGGGTTTGACACGTCTATGACTCCTTGCAAGTGGTACGCGCTTTATTGACGTGCCTATAAAATTTGTTAATAATAGAACAAACGCAATTGGATATGATCTAATTAGTATTTTTATACCACCTTATTTTCTTTGTAGTTTAAACCCATAAGGGTGAGAGATGAATGCAAATATAATATTGTGCCCTTGTGTCTCCATTATAGATAAATTTTACCAATTTCATGTTTCTATTAGACTTCCAACTGTAAGAGTTTGGTCTGTAAACGAAAATGGTACAAATAGGTATCAATCACTCATTGAATGATTTTATATGATTTATTTATATCATATTCATTATTGGCAGATGTAATGAAATTCATTTAATCTATAAGAATTAACAATTGCGAATCCATACCGGTTTGAGTAGTTTTAATTATTTATACTATTGTTTTATAAATACCTTTTTTGTATTATAAAATATTATAATAACTATTATTTGCAGGATTTGACCAGCATTTCTTTTTTTTCAGATTTACCTTCTTTCAAAAGTCCAATTGAAAATGTTACCGTCACAGTAGGAAGAGAGGCAGTTTTGGCTTGCGCAGTGGAAAATTTAAATCCATATAAGGTGTTGTATATAGAAATCATGTGAAATTATCATCAACAAAGGTTTTTTCAATTTAATAGGAATAAACTATGAACTTTCAAAATGTAAATATAAAGACGAACTTGAACACGATCATATTGTTTTGATTTGTAATTTCTAATTATGATTAAATTAGTTAAATCAAAGGGACATAGATGACTTTAAGACTCAGTAGAATTTCTAATTACTGATTGGGTGTATTCTTAATATAACTAGATAGAGTACCGGTTTCTTTTCTAGAAAATAATATGACCAAAGCAAGACAACTACCATTATGATTCTGCATGATTCCTGCGAATGGCACCGTTTTGTCGTGGCTCGTGAGATTTGAATTCTTCTGGTGATTATTTATAGTTGATATCTGTCAGATTTATTTTTTTTTGTGTGGTGTGTTGCAATGGTCGCACTCTGCTACTAGGAAAAAGTGTAAGACATTTTTCTTAGCTATTGGTCGACATTTCATTGACGGATTCTCTGTTAGCTGTTAATTTTAAGGCAGATCGGCATGTAGCTTTTGATGATAATTTGCTACCACCTGGTTTCATACAGGGTGGCAAGGTGCCTATAAAGTCTCGTAGGTTGAGGGTTGGCCCGGTCTCAGTGAAGAGGGGAGTGGGTAAAGGGTTGGTTTTAAGTTCAGATTAAGGCGCCACCCGTTTTACAACCCGATGGAAGGTAAACCTATTTGTTAAATTTACGAGACTGAACCTTACGGTAATCAAACAACAAAAAAACGGGAAAAAGGCTTCAAATTATAGGCACGACTCAAAATAGAAATTTTTTCTAATATAAACAAATAAATAAAGTTCATACAGCCCAAAGTGATCAGATTGTAATCACCACCAAATGCCCTAGTATTCCAGGCAACATTAAAATTCTAGTACACAGTAAAATATTTATTTAAACCCTTCTATAGTACTTCAGTCGGTGTACATAGTATGTATGTAAATTGTAAATAATAAATGGAAAGTATATATACAGACAGGGCTATACTGCATATGGTGATATATCGAGGGTGAAATATACTAAATAATAATAAATAACAATAAATTACGCACGGAAAAAAAGGGAGGGGGGAGTAACAAGACAACGACACGCATTAAAATATTCCCTGACCTTCCATGGTTACAATAAAACTAACTAGGGTAATATAGCAAAATAAATATATCCTGAATAGGCAATTTAAAATCTCCAAATAAGTGAATATGCAAGCAATTGATAAGTACTGATACAATATCGTTTAGAGTCCAACCAGTCATTAAGCACAAGAATAATAATAAATAATAATATCGGGATGTAATATCATTGGTGTATTCAAAATCGGAAAAATTAGTTAATTAGAGTAGAAAATTGAATAGGCTTATCTTCATTCCTAGATCGGTCTTGTTTCGGGGTGTGGTTTTGGTTTCGGCCCTACCAACGGCGTCTGGAGTAGGATTAGCCGTCCTCCACGAGTCGTCCCGGTAGACGTGAGGATCTAGATATCCCGAACCCAGAGATGGTCGGGGCGGAATGTCAGCGCAGTGAACAAGGAGACGAATAAACGAGTAGACGACGAAGCGATGCCTAGATTAAATTTTATGTTTAAGCATATGGTTTTCATGCAAGAGGTACCTAATTATTATTATATGTATTTACCTCGGTTCTAGGGCGGCTTCGTAGTAAAAGTTTAAGAGTATGATTTTCTAATTCTGGGGCAAATCCAACCGAGGTTGTAACAACTGCAATAAGGTCTATCACCACTGTATTTTCCCCAGAAATAAGCAAATAAATCTTCATCTAGCAAATTTTGTGGTTCACACCATGCCCGAAAATCAACAACAACCTTTCTTAATTCTCGTCCTCGGCGATAAAAACGACGAAAGAATCTCCGCGCAAAAAAGAGACCCACGCCGATAAAATACGTCAGACTATTAAACGAAATTCGATATACCGGGCGATTTATTTAGTCGGTACCTATATCGCCATAAAAGTATACAAGCCAAATCAATTTAATATTAGTTTTTTTTCTTTCTTTAACAAGGAAACCGTAACAAATTTTGTAGGACATTTTAATTTTCGTAAGGCGAATTTTCTCAATCTATATGAAGAAATTTTCAACGCCGATTGGAGTACTCTTCAACAGTTTAATGATATTGATGGAGCTTATGCTGCGTTTTACAATAAATTTTATAAAATTCGTGATCAGCATGTATCTATGCGTAAAAGATGATATCCAATGTGATGTAATACTAATATAATTGCTAATATTAGATTAAAAGAGAGGGTTAGGCGCACGTATAAAAGCTGTTTTAAATTGATAATTTATTGATGAATTAATTCATGAAGTGGCTTCATCAAGAAATTGGACAAGTGTAATGCATCAAATCTGCTGTCAAATAACTTCATGAATTTATTCATCAATTCTTGACGAATTAGAACATGTTCTAATTTTCGTCAATTTCTTCGTGAAGTTCAGAAGTCCAACCCAACTTCAGCTCCAGATCAGTAACGAGGTTATGTTATTGGAATATGTAAATAATCGTGTGGCGTCGTACTAATTGTATTGTTTTTACTGATTTATTACTTACAAAAACTAATATTTGTATAATATATGTCAAAACGGTACCGCTATTGTATCACTACAATTATTATGAGTGGAAAGGTGACATTTTTGAAATGTATTTGCTTCTTTGATTTGTTGGTAGAGCTGATTCATGTGTCAAAGAAATTCGCGAAGTCTGTAGCAGTGTAAAACCAAACCGTTTACCGTTTAATTCGTGAATTAATTCATGAAGATATTCATGAATTTATTCATCAATAAATTGTCCATGTAAAACAGCTATAAGAAATCTAGTGATCTTAATGATTTGGATTTGTTCAAACAACTTAGAGCCGCAATAAAAGCTGATATTAATGCAACTTCAATAAAATATGTCCGAGTCTTGGAAAATGTTCTGATATCTGACCTTAACAAATTTTGGTCTTTTGTAAATAATAGATACTTCAGACATCTCGGAGGACATGGAATATAATGGAACCTGTATACAAGGCCCGTCTAATATTGTTAATGCTTTTGCAATTTTTTTTGTAGTCATTTTTTAATAATCCATTGACAGAGTCTGTGCAAGTGAAAGAATCATTAGAACCAACAGTACTTTACTAATATGTAGATTCAGTCAATGACCAACAAATTAATAATAATAATAATAATAATAATAATAATAATGATAATGATAATGATAATGATAATGATAATGATGATGATAAGCCCAACAGAAGTAATTCCAATTACAGAGCTAAATTAACTGGTAGTAAATAAGCATACATTTAAGACACATGAATTACAAAACAAAACAAAAATATACATATTAGTGGTTTTACAACATATAACCTAAAGAAATAGAGGTTACTTAAATAAGGAATAACATCAGTTAATTATTGACTTGGTTAACTACATATGGTGTTGAAAGTCTTACACATAAAAAATACTGGTGATTTTAGTAGCAAATTTGTATTAGCCCTAGGCAAATAAAAAGTAGTGCAATTTCTTGTCTCATTGCGGGAAACCAAGAAACTGAGTTGTTCAAGCAAATATGGACAATCAACTTTATTATGAAGTAGATGATACAGAAATTTTACTGAATGACATCGTCTCCTGGTGTCTAATGTTTGGAAATTAAACATATTTAATAAAATATTGTGATCAAAACCCTCTTCTGGATACACGCCACTAGACTTAAAAGCTAAAAATTTTAAAAATCGTCTGTACATTTTCAAGGCTATCGGAGTGTACCTGATAGTAAGGGTTCCAAACCAATGAACAATACTCAAGTTTTGACCTAACATATGCGTAATATAAAACTTCTAAAGCCTTTATATTAGTAAATGAGTGACAATTTCGAACGATAAACCCAATCATTTTCCTAGCATGTGATTGTATCTCATTAATGTGATGAACAAAATTCAACTGGCAATAAAAAAAAACTCCAAGGTCTTTAATTGTTTCCATGGATTCCAAACTCTCATTATTGATTTTATATGTATATTTTTTGTAATGCATCTTCCTGGTATACGTAACAACTTTACATTTTGAAACATTGAGTTCTAACCTGTTTTCCCTGCACCATATTTCAATATTACCCAAATCATTCTGCAAACTCAAATAATCGGAAACATTATCAATTTTCCTATATAGTTTCATGTCATCAGCAAAAATTAGACTTTCACATTTTATAACCGAGCATATATCGTTAAGGAACATTAGAAACAGCAATGGACCCAAATTGGATCCCTGGGGGACACCTGAAGTTGCGGTATGGCATCGCGATTTATATCCATTAAATGTAACAAAGTAGGTTCTATTCTTAATATACGTGGAAAAAAGATTCATTAAAGAGGGGCTAAAACCAAAACCTTCAAGCTTTTTCAAAAGAATGCAATGGTCTATACGGTCAAAAGCCTTTGATATATCGGTATAGATTACATCTACCCTGCCATGAGAATCCAAAATATTTGACAGATATTGAGTGAACACTAATAAGTTACTTTGAGTAGATTTACCCGTTAAGAATCCATGCTGAGTTGGTGAAAGCAGAGGTTTTATCGAAGGATATATACGGTTATATAGACACATTTCGAAAACCTTGGCAAAATTTGACAAAACAGATATAGGGCGATAGTTATTAACTATTGATACATCACCATTTTTATGTATTGGACTGACTCTAACAATTTTCCATTGGTCAGGAAATATACCTGTTTTTATTGATAGATTAAAAAGTAATTGAAGGGGTAGGGAAAATACATAAATACCGTCTCTAACTAAAAAAAGTGGAATCTGATCCGGACCGGAAGTTAATTTTGGTTTAAGTTTATTGATTGCTGTTTCAATTTCTTGAATATCGAAAAAAAGGTAAAGAAATGGTATGGTTATAGTTAAAACCCAGTGTATAGTTTTCAGAGTTCTTATCAAATGGCAAAAAAACATCATTAAGGAAGTTAGCAAAAACATCAACTATACTCTCAGGTTCAGTATACAGGGCGTATCTAAATAACACCGAAAAAATTCAAGGGGAGATTCTCCGATGAAAATTAATAGGGGTCTTTGGTATAAAATTTTTTGAAAAAACCCTCCCCTGAAAAGTTACGCCCCTCCTAAAATTACAAAAAAAAATTGTTTTTCTTTTTTATCTTCCACGTACATCAAGCTAAAGAAACCAAACTTGGTGAACATTATCTGTCAATAAAACTACACTTTTTGAATTTTTTTCAACCCTGAACTATTTTTGTAAGGGGTTGAAATAATCAACCCCTATGACATTTTTTCTTATAATTTTTTTTTCGATAAAATTTTTTCCTTTTAAAAAATATGTCTAAAAAACCCCATTCATTTACTAACTTTTTGATCTCTTCAAGTTTCTTCGAAAAGTTAAGGATTTATGACAAAAAAAAATAAATGTATTGTAATGTATTTTTAAAAAGATGAGCTGTTTAACGCGAGTGTATTTTGCCGAAAGATCTAGTGGCCTGTTCTTTACAATGGAATCCGTAGAAACAAATGTCAATGTCATTTATTGTCATATTAAATAACATTTTATTAAAAAACACTCAACCAAATAGTTGACCTATGATTCTACTAGGCTAAGAAGTTTGGAACTTAGACTAAAAGTGAACAAATGATGAATAATGTTATAACAGTAACAAAAAATAAAAATCTGTCGGATATTGACAATACAATCTACAAAAAATGTTGAAAATGATTGCCTTCAGCTTCAATACAAGCATCTACTCTTGTTCTCATAGAATTGCGTATGCGTTCAAATATTCCTGGTGAATTTTTTATCGTTTCACACCCTGCTACAATGCGGTTTCGCAAATCATTGATATCTTCAACTGGCCTTGAGTAGATCAAAGATTTCAGATATCCCCATATGCAAAAATCCAAAGGATTAAGGTCAGGGGAGCGGGCTGGCCAATTTACATATCCTCCTCGACCTATCCATCGATTGGCATACACCTCATCCAAGTGACGTCTTGCACGTATACTAAAGTGGGCTGGTGCACCGTCGTGCATAAACCATAAACGTTGCCTAATTTGAATGGGAACTTCTTCAAGAATAATAGGTAATTCTTCGAGAAGATGACAATATGAGTCACCATCTAATCGTCGTGGAAGAAAATAGGGACCAATTAAATGATCGTCGATAATTCCGAGCCACACATTTAATGAAAATTGATACTGATGATTTCCTTCAAAAAAGTCATGAGGATTTTCCTCAGCCCAAATATGATTGTTACGAAAATTTCTAATACAGTCTCTTGAGAAATTCGCCTCGTCAGTAAATAAAATATTTCTTAAGAACTGCGGCGCTTGGCCGATCATATTAATAAGCCATTGACAAAAAACCACACGTGGTAAAAAATCTCGAATCAGTAACGACTGCACCCGTTGGAGATGATAGGGATATAACTGTTGTTCTTTTAAAATTCTAAAAACTACCGAATGGCTTACATTTAGGACACGAGCTATTTTCCTGGTACTAGTTTCTGGGGATTCCTCAATTAAATTAAGTACGGCTTCATCGACAGCTTCAGTTCTAACTTCTCGGCTACGGCCACAGTCATGACTTCTCTTTTCAAATTTTCCAAGTTCCCGCAAGCGTTGGTGAATATTTGTGAACGTAGTATGGTGGGGTAATCTACGCTCTGGGTACTGTTCAGCATAAAGTCTTTGCGCTTCCAATGCATTACCGTTAGCATACCCATATGTAAAATGCATATCTGCCATTTCTAAATTCGAATAGTTAACCATATTTTCGGTTTATTAACTAATATTTTCTACACAAAATCATGAAACTTGTGAAATAGTAAGAAACAGTAACAATAAATGACATTGACATTTGTTTCTACGGATTCCATTGTAAAGAACAGGCCACTAGATCTTTCGGCAAAATACACTCGCGTTAAACAGCTCATCTTTTTAAAAATACATTACAATACATTTATTTTTTTTTGTCATAAATCCTTAACTTTTCGAAGAAACTTGAAGAGATCAAAAAGTTAGTAAATGAATGGGGTTTTTTAGACATATTTTTTAAAAGGAAAAAATTTTATCGAAAAAAAAATTATAAGAAAAAATGTCATAGGGGTTGATTATTTCAACCCCTTACAAAAATAGTTCAGGGTTGAAAAAAATTCAAAAAGTGTAGTTTTATTGACAGATAATGTTCACCAAGTTTGGTTTCTTTAGCTTGATGTACGTGGAAGATAAAAAAGAAAAACATTTTTTTTTGTAATTTTAGGAGGGGCGTAACTTTTCAGGGGAGGGTTTTTTCAAAAAAATTTATACCAAAGACCCCTATTAATTTTCATCGGAGAATCTCCTCTTGAATTTTTTCGGTGTTATTTAGATACACCCTGTATATTTGCCCATGATATATCACGTCGCCATCTTCAGGATATTTCGTGTTCTCGTCAAATTCAATTTCAGATAATGATTTACCCTTGAATTCAGCAGGTAAAGATCATTTTTCCATCATAATCAGCAATTTGGAAACTTTGGCTGTTTGGTATATGTCAACTGGTAATCTTAAAAGTAAATAGTCATTTAACTATTAAGTATATTAGCGATTTACAATCGAGGCATTTTCGCGTGAGATTTATTGTAAATGAAAATATGAAGTACCGACAGTTTACCAACAGTAGTGTCGACATTTGTATAATGTTCTCAATAAAAATGTCTATAAAAAATTGTTAACAGTTCATAGTTGTAAATAAATCGTATGATTCGATACGAGCCTAGGACTCGTGTCGAAAAATTGACATAACTTTAAATTTTAACTTACTCATAAAATTCGGTGTGGGTCTCTTCACTGTGACCCATAAATTTAGAAAATTGGGTGATGTCTTCTTTCTATAGATTTAATATTTGTGCAACGGTAGCAATGTGTTTCCGCAATTTCTTGCTGGAAATAGCTTCAGAATATTGTAACTCCATTTTAGTTGTTAAATATCTTATTGCAACATCACCTTGGCCCCACTTAATTTTGCTCTGGGGCATAGCAAAAACATTCATTTTCTTGCGAATAGTATTTTTTACGATGTTCCAATAAAGAATTTATAAATTTTTCTAACATCCCCGGTAGCAAGATAACGACTTGTCTGGAACCTTTTCCACTATTTAAAATACGCCTAGACTTTGTTGTCAAAATTTTTTCCGATTCCGTTAGCACAGATTCAAAATCTTTTAAATTAGATTTATTTTGTCTCATATAATCTTGAATTTTTAGATACTGCACGTCACCTATACTTCTACGATTAAAAATAGTTAGTAGTGCCAACGAACACTTAACTAGCAATTTATAAGTTTCTATATCATCCGTGTGGTTTATAAATTGTATTCTCCGCCATTCTTATTGTTTCATCTCTAAATATTTTAATGTCGCTTACTAGCGGTACAAGAAGTGGCTTTTACCAGCGTTTTTCTTGCAAATCTTTATTTGCCAAATTCGATATTTCGGTGTTCCAACGTGAAATTACTAAATTTTTAAATTTTTTAATTTCTTGGAGCCACAATTCCGATTCTTCTGGAAATTTACAAACAAATCCTTGAGTTTCTTTTAAAACTAAATGTGTTGGATCATCGCACATATCTTTCAAATATGTTCCTAAATGCATAGCGAGACTCGGAGCTTTGAACAATTTGTTTTTTGGATCACATCCGGTAATATTTCTTGTAGCTGTTAGAAAGTAATCTATTATTTCTCTTCTCTTCAAATTCTTTGGTTTTAAAATATCTTTGAAGCAACATTTGTAATCATTAGCAATTTCCCGATAGGCAATTAATAGGCGCGATAGTTCCCTCATCCTTGAACTGCATACGTATTCTTTCCGTTCTCTTTTATGTTTTTTTAGATAGGATTCTCCAAAATAAACGATAAGTGGGCTTTTCTTTGCTACGAAGGATATTTCATCTCCCTTCATAAAAAAAATATCGTGTGATATTGAAACAAACCATTATTTAAATCTTGGTTTTTGAAAAACTTACCTGTTCTTTTACATTTAACCTTGAGATTGCATTTGTGGCATCCAGTGCACAGGCAACTTCAGTTTGGGAATTGCTAACATAATACTTTCTGGAAGAAAGTTCACTAGGTACCTTTTTTTGTGTGTTATTCTGAACAACGCATAATTTCGTGTGACGCTTTAAATATTCTTTTTTAAAAACTCCTTTACAATATACACATGGATAAAAAGTTAAAGAGTCTTTTTCCATTGTTTCTCGATATGGACGTACTTCGCCCTCTATGTATAAATCAAAATTGGTTTGGTTCCTAAGCAAACTGAAAGCCTGCTTTCTTTCTTTGCTTTTCCGAGGATATTACAGAATCTGTTTTACTTCTTTTGTATCTTTATGGTTTAATTCCATATGCCTTGCGTAATTTTTTGTAATAATATCATTGCAACAGAATTTACATCGCACTTCCTTCTTGTCTCTCATTTTTCTGTCATTAGATTATTCAAATTTAAAAAATGTATTTGCCATATAAACGTAATATTCTAAAAATTGCATATAGAGGATGTTGGATTATACCCTATATACAGGGGATCTGAATTCGAGGGCAGGTATATCTCGTAAAAATAATGGAGCCCTATAAACATAGGTCTGGAACGGCTTGTTTTCGAGATAGAGGGTGTAACAGTTGTGTAAAAATTGATTTTCTTTTTTAACTTCAGAATCTAGTAACTGATTCAGGTATTGGTTGATAGAAGGCCATGTATTAGTAGGAATAGTGGCGGTTTGGCCACCCCCCACCCTTCCACTTTTAGACCACGCCCCACCGCTTGATCGACCAATCAGAGCGCAGCATTCAAATTGGCGGTAGATTGAATTGGCCGAGCGGAGCGCGGTATTCAAATTGGTAGGAAATTCAAACCTGACGACGCGGTTTATCGCGGGAAAGTAACATTAACGGACGGGCACAAATTGCAAAGTATGAAGAGGAGTGATTGACACAGAGGAATAGGAGAGTAATTTAAAATTAAATAACACGATTTAAATGCTTGCGTAGTAAGAATGGGCAGAGTGCGCATTGCTGATAAATTTAAAATTAAATGTAATATTTAACCTCATGTGTGGAGACAAATGGTTGGGCATTATTGCTGGTAAATTCAAAATTAAAGGTAAAATTGAAACACATGTGTAGAAACGACCGACTGGACTGGTGCTAAATTTAAAGTTAAGTAATATGACTTAAACGCTTGCAAAGAAAGTATGGCGGGGAAATTCAAAATTAAAAATGAACAGTGACAAAACACTAAAATTCAACGCATGCGTGGCAGCAGTGACTAGGCCAGATTGACGGGAAGTTCAAAATTAAAGATCAACAAAAAAATAAAATATAGATGTAGGACTTTCTTGTAATTAACATTTTAATCCCTTTAAAATCTCTAAGTCGGCAAAAATTGCAATTTGAGATCTATGAATAATTATTATAAACGGCTAGCATTGCATCATTCGATTTAGGTCACGTGTACGATCAACGCTGCAATTAAAATTGAATTTAAGGCATGCGCGGAACAGAGTTGTATGATTACTTATTTCCTTTAAAATTACAGTATTAGCATACATCATAATACGATGATACTTTATTTCTTTTAAAATTGCTAAATCAACAAAATTTATTATCTGATATCTTACTTCCTTTAAATTCCATAGCATAAGTTCAGCATACATCTTAATTAGATGCCTTACGCCTGATAGTTTAGTTAATTTACTGACAGAAACAAGTACCAACAAATAATTTCAGGACATTGTTTGATATCGGAAGCATATACAGAGCGTTAGTTTGAACTGTACATATCGCAAGTTGATCATTGACTTGGTCTAAAAATAGTATAGTGTTATCAAATCGTTGGGGAAATTTTTTATTACTTCGTTGATAAGGCCACTAGTGCAGTTAAAAACAAGCAATGTTGTGTATAATACTTAACTTAAAAATACTTTAATCAAGTATGCACCGAGACTAATTAATCTTTTTAAATAAAATTGACTAAGTAGCAATGTAGATGACTTACGTAAAAGAGATTGAAATAGAAGACCTTGAAAGAGAGAAAGAGAGAAAAGTAAACAATTTGCACCAAACCTTCGTAAGTCTAAAATTTGACTCAATGCATGGCGCTATTTACGGAGATTTTATGAACTCAGAATAATACGAAAAGATAGCATTATATGTACTACCTAGGGGCAAGTGTAACATAGATATTTTCGTGAAATATTCGCGTAGGCCTCCAGCGTGTACCCCGCGTAGGTATGCTAGAGTCGTGTACGGCTTCGCCCCGCCGCTGCGGGCCCCAACGTAGTCGAGCGGTGACGTAGGCACTAGCCGCGATTTTTAATTCAGGCGCGTGTTAGTAGATGGCCCTGTAAGTGGAGCGCGGGACTAATAATGTAATCATATGAGAAAATATATATGCGGGCATATTTAATTATACAGACTAAAAATATTTACCGGAATTAAAAGTTTCATGCTTATACTTTAGGGATGTTTGTTAAAATAGAACAGAAAGGATCAATCCTTCTTCTTCTTAAATGTTCATATATATTTCTTAAGTTCATATTAAAGCCCAATGACAAATTCTTTTATTTCTAAATTGTATTGAAATAGAAATTATTCCGCTTAGGTGTGGTAAGAACCAAGTTAGCAAGTTCTTCAGACAGCTGTCTCAGCAAAATAACCAGTAACCTTTTCCGGCGATATCAACTACTGTCACTACACTATACGTCGGCTTTTTTCGCGAATATAGCCGTGATTCTAATTAATAATTAATTTTCTAATTAGAATTATTATTGTCATAAAATCAAGGAGTCTGCTCTGCTTGTTTTTTGTTAAAAGTTTCTTGGACTATTATAGTGAGTGGTGCTTTTCGTGTGTGTCCTATTGGAAAAATAAAGAAGTCTATATGCACATTTTCAACATAAAAACGTAGCTTTGTATAGCAGTTATAATCTTAAACTACAATTAGGCAAATTATTTTTCATAGTAAAAAATTTCTATAATTAAAAATATTAGCATTAAATTCTAAGACAGTCAAACCAGCTACCAAAATTAGTGGTAGATATATTAAACAAATTCACTTAAACGTTTATTATTTAACGGAGAAAAAATTATATTTAAAACCACCATTATACAGGGCATTATTTTAGCAGTTGAGAAAAAACAATAGCTACAGGGTCTTTATAAAAAGTCACAAATTATTTCACATAAATAACAAAATGGTGACTAAAAAAAATTCCCAAAACACATTAGCATTGTAAATTCTTACTTAAACCTTTATTATTTAATGAAGAAAAATTCTATTTAAAACCATCATTATACAGGGTGTTATTTTAGCAGTTGAGAAAAAACATGGTCTTTATTTTTTTCTCTTACAGTTTTTACTAACTATTGTTTATAATATGTAATCTATATCCTTTATATGGGCGTTAGCCTGTAAAAATTATGTATGTAATGTAAAATTATTATTATTATTATTATTATTATTATTATTATTATTGGAAAACAAGTTAAGAAAATTTAGCTTTAGGTCAGTATATTTCTCTACCTACCTGCATTTGTATTTGCATATGTGGTAGCTCAGTCTGAAAAATTTAGAATGCAAACTCATATGGTTCCGGTGGGATAAAAATAAATTTATGTGCTGCAGTGCAAAAATTGATTTTAACGTAACACAAGACCTCTAAGATAGCGCAGCGAGTGAATCATGATATCTCGCTAAAATATAAAACACTTCTCGATACAATGAACGTCTGCTTTTGTTTCACTATATCGGTCTCTATCGACCAATCAGCAAACTCAATTCAAAGGGTTCTTTAGGGCCTGCTTTGTCAGCTAACAGAGTTTACCATTGTCCTATCGCGTATCGTTAGAATTATAAATTCGGGCGAGTATGGATAGTACAATCTATCAGCTGCAATGTAAACACATTCCGTATTTCTACAGACTGATATTCGATATGACCCATTTTAAGGATCGTTTTAAACACACATCCTACTCAAACAATATCAAAAGTGACTGAAAAGAATTAAGCTCTATGCAGTTATTACTTTTATAATTATTTAATATTAGAAATATTTAAGAAGTTTCAAACCCCAATTGACAAACTAATAAAATTATAGAATTTATATATTTAAATATAGAACAATATTGACTTAATTACTAGTAATTAATAAACTAAAATTATATCGGTATTACTGAGCATGCGCATTAAAGATAATTGCATGTAGCGATTCAAGAAGTTTGGTTGTGGTTAACAGTACATCATAAACATACTGACACAGTACAACACCAAGAAAAACAACGAAAATACTTAGTAGCACTAGAAAATAAAACAAAACAAGAGAAAATACGCTAATGATGACATAACAATACCTGTATCTCACCTGCGTATGAGGCTATTCTTTAAAAGCATGAGCATTAGGAATAACACGGCTAATGTTAAATTTTTACTTTATTTAAATTTAGGGATATTCTTTTATATCGTTTTTTGTAAGTTTTAAGCACATTAGTGTATCTATTTTACCAAACACGTGTTGGTTATTCTTAAATGCATGTAAAAATAAATTAATTTTATCATTTTTATAGTATCTATGTAAATAGTACACAAGGGTCAGATTCGGTCTGTAAATTTTTAACTATGACAATTAGTTGCGGGTTGCCTAAATATGTCACACTAAAAGAATCTATTACATATCGTTCCTATTATGTGCACAGATTAGGTAAGCTGTGGTATGTGTATATCCATTTCTTGAATTATGAATTATTAAGAGGGACGATTTTTCAATTCTGCAGCATAAGCAGCAAAAGAGTAAATTTCAATAAAAAAAGAGTCGCTCTATTGTCTTCCAAAAAAATTCATACTTATATCTACGTATTACTATTAGTTGCTTCTATAATATTTAACAGCAATTAAAACAATTTCCATTAGCGCTGTAGCAATTATTAAATCGTTTATTTTATAAGCGTTTTAGATATTGGCAATGTTTATCTACGTTTCCAAATNAACCTAGTAAATATAATTCCCGTTTGTATTCATTCTTAACGCCGACAAAGTTGATAAAATTCCGATCAGTAAAAAAGGGGTCCGCTTATCTTTTTGTGACCTACACTGATAAGACCGTTTATTTTGAAAGGAAAATAACACTACACTCAGAGAACTACTTTGCTTGAAATTAAGAGAAATATAACAGACCCCTGGAATTAAACTTTCTTCACTGCAGCTATCCCGAGTACTTACTCTAAACCGAGGGTAGGTTTCACGTGGAGTTTCCCCCACGTAAAAGACTGGGAAACTGGCGCCCGAGACAAAACCGCACAAAAAGATTTAACCCGGAGTACGTTCCTGTGACGTCACTCACCACCGCCGGCTGCCAACCACCGCTGCCGATAAACTAGTAGTCAAGGGTCGTCATAAAATTAGGCATCCAAATAGGGACGTCAGTGACGTCAATAAATCTAGTAAAGTAGAATTCGCAATTGTGAATAAAGACTCCGTTTAGAGTTGGTAGTATACCGGGGGCGGCCATAAGTAACGTAACTAACCGTCACCACCACCAGAACCGAAACCGCAGGAAAGTGCGTTATAAGAATTTGGCGCCCGAGCAGGGACTGTTATTTTCTTTTAGACCGTTATTTCATTTTAGATACCGTTGTATTCTTTTATGTAAATACCGTATAGAAAGTGTTATTTTTTCTTTTAATTAAATACCGTTCAGGAACCGTTGATTATTTCTATGCAAGTATAAATAAAAGCAGTCATTTGCTTTTTAATCAAAACCAGTGTGTTCCGTCTAAATTTAATTTATAGAATTTGTTTGACTGCTGAAAGGCCTGAATTTTTTTTTTAATTGAAAAACAAAAGTAAATATTTTTGAACCACGCCCTTGTTGAATGCGGTTAGAGTAATTTTCTTTGTAAATATTGAAGTTAGAACAAAACCGAATTGAATTTGATACTTTTAATATCAAGTAGAGTCAAATACCGAACATAGTCAGTGTTGCCATATTTTGTCTAAGCCTGTTCTGAAGGCACTAAGGTTGTAAAATTGATTTGTCCGTATAGAGTTAAAGGCAAAAATCCGAATTTAATTAAATTCGAACCAACCGACTTTTCCCGGAAAAGTTAACAGCTAATTTTTTCGAAACTAATCAAGCTAGACCTCTAATATTTGAGACGAAGTCTCGTAAATGGATTTACTACCGATAACCGAAAATTACCGATTTTTGCCGAGGTCACCCGAAGCCTTCCTAGCCACCGGAAAGGCGTGGAAAGTGTCATTTTGATCACTTTCGAAGATGAAGAACCGATTACAACCAGTTCCGAACCGATCCGACAAGTCACTTCCAAGATATAACCGATAAATCGTTGAAAAAACACGATTTAAGAAAAGTTCGACTAATAATTAGTACCAGGCGTGCAAATAGAGCACCGACACCGACTTTGACATTTTACCCGGATTTTCACCCGGAGT
>NW_019417363.1:88434-88862 GCF_000390285.2 Anoplophora glabripennis | reverse complement strand
AATTCCCCGTACAATTCTCAAATATTAGGCACAAACGGTCATATACCACGACATGGCGCCCAACGTGGAGCTCGATTCGAACTTCCGAGGTCTCCACCGAGAGTCCATGCCGTCGTTACCGATCCCATCGATCATATTCCACGACAACATGATCTCGGTGGAAATTCATGTTCAGCATTGAGACTTATTAGTCGATTTTGAAAACTTTCCTCAACATATTCATCGTCTCGCCTGCCGTATGTGCCCTTGCGCCATCTTGTTGAAAGTAAAAGTTTGTAATTTCGTTTTCTTCCAGCTGGTTAACAAAAGGAGCGATAATTTCTTCTCTATACCTTTGCGCAGTAAGAGTACCATTAAAAAAAATAGGTCCATAAATCCTCCTTCGATTGAGAGCACACCAAACTCCAATTTTTTGAGCGTGTAGAGGG
>NW_019417363.1:2462-86018 GCF_000390285.2 Anoplophora glabripennis | reverse complement strand
TGATAAAACACGTACAGAAGTTCTTGGCGCATTTTCCATTATTTGTTGGACATTTTCTTTTAATTCTTCAGTCCGCTTTTTAGGTCGGCCGCTTCCTTCTTTTCTTGTTACACTGCCCGTTTCACGAAAAACATTAACACAACGCTGAACTGCACTTTGAAAAATTTTGTACTCAACAACGCCGGGAAATTGATTTTGAAATTCTATGAAACATTCCTCAATAGAATACTTCCATATTCCATCAATCTTGCGTCCATTTCTAAAGTAGGACTCTATGATAAACACTTTTTGTTCTTGAGAAAACACCATTTTAAACGCTTTTTAAAACGAAAATATTCAAATTGATAGGGGCGATATAGCGCTTTGACAGATGACGTTTAAGTTCATTTGCTGTACGCTACGCCCTACGTCCAAATTTTCAGAACCAACTTGACCACGTTTTTATTTGAACGCTCGTTATGTTATTTTTCACTCAAACCATGGAGATAGTCTCCCTGACTCAAACGATCCTCCAACACTAATGAAAACGGTGGAATCGGAATACGTACTTTTGACAGACTGAAGAAACAAACTGATAACCCTGTAAATAGGTATTCCGTATATTATTAGTAATACAGTGTACATCAGAATGCAGGGAATATTCTGTATTCTGAGGTAGTAATGTTGAGATGATGGAAAATTTTTATGAAATCGAGTTGTTTTAAACCTTGGTGAGTGCCGTGAAAGGCCTAAATTAACAGAAAAGACTTTGAAATATGTTTTGTGTACGTTCAGTAATACAGATTAGTAATCATGTGCTGCTAAGATGTGAAGCTGTGTACTAGAATAAATTAAGAACATTATTAAGGATTTTGGTCTATTACAAGTGCAGTCCAATTTGGGTGAAATTACATATGAAGAAGTGCCTTTTGTAATATTGTGAGAAAATGACTAATAGTGTATTACCACCATCATTTATCTAAATATCTAATGCGATGCAAATTTGATTTGTAGTTAAAATGGCTGACCCAAATTATCAGGTGAGATGAAAATTACAAATATACTTAGGTATCCAATTCCGGTGTAATACATTATTACCTTTAAACTATATTTGGCAACAGTAATGACTTGACTTAAACTTTTCAGATGTACTAAATACATTTCAAATGTGTAATTATTTGCAAATTCTAGAGAGGTTATATATTTATTTTTTTAAATTATTTAGTGACCTTTTACCATTTAAATCTTCAAAAATGTTTATTTTAATGTATGAAGCAACTGAAGAGTAAAAATTTTATATCATATTTCAAACATTTCAAGAAGTATATGACTTTCCCCGATTAAAAATTCGATCCTCCCTTTTAGACATCTGATTGTAGGAAATGGTTAGAAAATTTGACACATTTTTAACAATTTCAATGCTTTGCCGACTATTTCAACTGTTTTTTTTATTAGCTTGCACCCCACAGTATGCTTTTAACATAACTTTGTAAAATAACAAGTTATTATTTATAGTTATTTAGGTACTCTAATAAGGAAAATCCATGAAACAAAATGATTTTTTGATTTGATATTTACATCTGAAAAATTGTTAAGATTAAGTTTATTTTAAGATTGTTATGAATAATTTTTCTCTAGCTTTTTGAATTTTTTACACTTTTACTGTTAGTGGCCTTGATGTGTGTTGAGACTAATGGTTGGTTTATAAAAAAGTATTAGTCCTAACTTAGCCGTAACTTAACCTGAATCTTAGTCCTAAAAAGTTAAATGTACAGAATGTAATGTATCGGTTTATAAAAATCCCTAGTCGTAAGGAGGTCTTAAGACATGACCTTGAAAGTTCGCATCTTTTAATTTTTCTAGGATTAAGACTAAGATCTGAGAAGTGCGCATGCACAAGTATTGCATTTCGTAGCATAGTGACCTCCTGTCTTTGTCTATGGTGGTCGCCAATACGCCATTACCATAGTAATAGGTTATATTTTTCTTTTCACTCACCAACAAAACAAATAAAATAACATTACCACAGAATAATAAACAAGTATTATGCTGTGATATTACTAGCCATGCGCGTAGTCGAATCGCTCATTGGTTAATCTTAATAAAATTAGGACCGCACATTGTTTTTATAAACGTGTACCTTTTCTTAGGACTAATACTAAGATTAGTGTAAAGGTTAATACTAAGACTAAGACTAAGTTAGGACTAATACTTTTTTATAAACCAACCATAAATGAAGGTATATTCAGTGTGCACTATAGTCAAATGTTGTATTGTTTTTGCCAGATCTTTGTATTTGAATTGTAACTTTGTTAAAAATTTTTAAATACCTAAATGTAAATTTAATAATCATTTTTACATTCATTTTATTGAAGTGGAATTAAAATATAATGTGCAACTGCACAAATTTCTTTCAGTCTCGAAATGTGCAAATCAAAAAGAGAGTGTAAGTACTTGATATGAATGAGATGGAAATGCAGCCAGCAGGTAAGGTAACCCATAGTAAAAGTATAGTATCCCCACATTGCCACTGCGCATGCTATCTTCAGGGCTCAAATGAATTTGGTTTATCTGTGGAGTCTATTTAAAAACAAAAAGTAGGCAATAAATTTGGGACATGATATGTCTTTTTATCTACTTTCACTTATAAACCAGATGTTAATTCACATCCATATATGCCCCATAACAGGATCAACAGAGTTAGCATTTTCAATTAATTTCTGGTTGTGTTTCTGTCTTCCGGTGATTCTCATTTTCGCAGTTCATCTAAGTTTTTAAAAAAGTTTGAAAATAAGAGAATTCAACACAATAAAAAAATCATTGCATGTTAAAAAAAATAAAAATAATACTGTATTTCTATATACTAAATTTTTTGTGTAAAACATTTAATGGAAGAATTTTGTGATGCACATATTTATCTGAAATTATTTTTTATGTTCATTAGTATTTTCAGAAATGTTAAAAAAATTGCTATAAATTTAACTAATAACATTTTTTCATTGTTGAGGAACAAATATCCATATAAATAATTTGAATTCTCTTATTATGGTTTTTCACTTTCACTTCTGATTAGACAGAAGTCAGTGTCGGGCCGTAATACGGGTTCAGAATAAAATATACGAATATTAGTAAAACATTGGGAGTTCTCTTATTACGATCTTTCAGTACACATTCACTCCTGATTAGAGAAAAGTCATTGTCGGGACCAAGTAAGTGGACAGAAAAAAATATACGAATACGAGTAAAAAAATTACAGTTCTCTTATTAGTATTTCAGTCCATTGTGTAGGCTTAGAACTGTTTATTACTTATCTCAATTGCATCTTCCTCAAAATAAAAACAGACTTGTTTTGCTATTTTAAAAAAAACCTCTACAGTGTTTTCAATGTAACATTACTACACTAGCCACAAAAATGAAGGAATATTAAAAAAATCCCAAATTTTTGGGTGATTTTCAAAGAGCTGTAACTAGGAAGGAAATGGTCATAGAGAGAATCAAGAAAAAGGAAATTAAAGCTTCAAGTTTCTAGTTTTCGGATCTGGAGTTTAAAATTTTTTAGCATCAACGGTTTTAATCATAAGAAAACTAACGAAAAAAAAAATTTATTCATCTTCAAAAAGGTCTATGGACTTCAATAAATTTTTTCACGATATGGCCCTTTTAGATAATTTATATCTCTTCAATTTGAGTAGTTCCAGAGGCACCTTACGATGATTTGTCGCTGAGTTATCCTCGATCAAAGCAAAAAAAATCATATTTGACTTTAGCAATTAATTACTCTGGAAATATTGATCATACAGAAAATCCAAGTAGGGTTTTGAAAACTGTAAAGTATTCTCTACAAGTTCCAATTATTGGTTTTTGATAAAAAAAAATTTCGAAGAGAAAATGTTGAAAGAAAAGTAAAAAATTGCATAATTAGGAATATTTGAAGAACTTGACATAATTTTGCAAATAATGGAATAACTAAGGATATTGACTGTAACTTTTCAACCTCAAAGTGTTCTAAAGAAACCCTGATAATTTCAAAATGCGATTTCTTTTTTCCTAGTGCCCGGAATGTCACTTGCCTTTTAATTACCACCATTATTCAGTTAATTGTAATAAATTATTTAGTATTACAAGTATCATTATTATTAAAACCTATCTGAAAATTATCATTCACAAACTACATATTAATATTTTTAATTAATCATAAATTTCAAAATATTTATATTTTTTTATAGGGGGACTACATCAAACACCCAGTGGTTTATGAATTGTCCCATAAATATGGATTGTCTATTGACAATCTTAACGATGCTCAATTACCTAATAAATTAGAGGAATTAAAGGACATTATAAGAAAAGAAATTAGAAAGGAATTGAAAATTAAAGAAGGTGCAGAAAAATTAAGAGGTGTTTCTACTGATCGAAAATCTCTTAATCATGTTGCTACCATCGTCAAAAACTCTAATTGGAAATTAACTGAACTTAAAAATGAACTAAGTGAGCTAGAATCACAGATTATCCTGACTCAAGGACAAAGCACTCCAAACACCTCAATGAATGATAGTAAGTTAAATACAAAATAAGTTTATATTGATTTTGGTTTGAAACCACTATGTTTGTAGTTAATAAAGTTCAGTACAAGTTCATATTATACAGGGACAGAGTAAAGATTTTCCGCGAAATTTTCAACATCTTTGGAAATATTACACTTGGTTAACATATTTTAAAATATAATAATTTTTTTTTATATGATCTATTAAATATTAACTAATAGTACGTTAGTACGTAGATATGTTATTAATTGTAAATAATTTATTTTTAATCATCTTAGGTTGCGAAACTAATGAAAAATAATTTATTAAATGCAGATTGGGTTTCTATGATAACGACGTGCTATTTTAAAGTTACCATATTTTCTTGAGGTCAATGTGGACGAAGTGCCGAACATTAAGAAAATAGTTTTTAAAAAATTTACAATTTTTGATTTGAGTCTAATAAAAAAAAGGTCACGCCACGCAATCAGCGACTTGCCGATATAGAACTTCAAAACATAGACTTTTGGTTTGATTTTAAAAAAAAAACAGAACTTGCCGAGGCCCCCGATCTAGTGAGGCCCGGAGTTGTAGCCCCCTCTAAATCCAGACCTGTGCTTATCAAAATGTAATAGTATAAAAATATTTCCCTTATATGTATCTTCTGCTTGTCACTTATATACAGTATTGCAATATTCTGACAACATTTTACAGGTAATTCTTTGACTAAAAATGAGAAAAAGAGAATAGCAGACTTTAAACTATGTTTTACTTAAAATTTACCAACACATATTTTAATGAATGTTATCCAAATAATAAATATATCCAAAAAAATTTATGAGATAAACAAGAAAATTTGTCTTTTTCAAAAGAAGAGTCAATGTTGCTACGATAAGAAAATTTGAAGAGACCTGATGGTTGTAATTTAAAAAATATTCCACCTTGTAGATTTTTTCGTACATCGATCAACAAAAAAGTATCTAGTTTGAATGAATTTTCTTAAAAAAAAAACGAGTAAAATAAAGGTGACAGTAAGTAAAAAAAATGATAAAACCTTGTTGATTTGAACTTCTTTTCTTATTTTTGATCAGAGAGTCTCGTGTAAAAATTTGTCGGAATATTGTTACATCTTATACATATAAATACATTTTGTTTTTTAGATTCGAAAATATCAGATAATCAGAACTATGATAAATCAAATTTTAATCACTGCAGCAAAATTGAAAACCTTGAAAAGCAGCTTAATATTGAACTTAAAGTTAAACAAGGCGCTGAAAATATGATTCAGAGCATTATTGGAAAAGATAAGAAATTGTTAGCAGAAGCCCAACAAATGTTGCAAGATTCTAAGAAAAAAATAGAATATTTAAAAATGAAAATTACAAAGGTAAGTTATATTTTTAAATTGGGTCATTTATTTTTGTGCGATGTTGCCAAATTAGATTTGTTTTCATAAAAATTTAATTTTTTTTTTCAACTGTCAGGACTGACATTTTTTGACTGTCAGAAGTCTCTAAGATTACCGTTTTCCTTAATCTTTAGATTAAAAGTGTTAATCAAGGTTTAATTTATAAAAGTTTATGCAACAATATTTACAATAATTTTTATTTATCCACAGATATTAAATACACATTTTGAACAAGTATTAAAATTAAATAAACCACTGAAACTGCCACTACCCTCATTCTTGGAGCAATTCTCAAAGCAGTCAAATACGTTTTCATTAATAGTTATATTATTTTTAGATGTGAAATCAGAAATGACGACGATGCTTGGTTTATCATTACCACTATCAACTTTCAGTATTCTTTTTTTTTATTCAAAAGTGAGTCTTCAATCTAGCCTTTCGCGACATTGCTCGATCTCCATCCGTATTTTTTAAGACAAGTGAGGTCACCGCCGTCAACTAAAAGGGTAGTAGACGTTCGTTGTAATGGGTGTCCACTGCACTCTTTCCAGTTGTCCAGCTTCAAAAATTTTGCCACTTGCCAGACAGCATTCATTTTATGAAAGCCAACCACCATTGGATGACACTTTTCACTAACATATCTGAGAAATAATTGATATTCTATCAATTGGGTGGACGGAAAGCAACATATTTTCAATAAAAATTTAGATAATCATCTCCCAGCATAGTAAAAGAGACCACATTCTCTTGGTTTTGGTGTTGCGAATTTTTATAATTAAGGCGGATTTCACATCTTTGGCATTATCAATTGTTAAATTGACTAATTCATCAGAACGGCATGTGCCTGCAACCATCAATATTAGGACGACCTATTTTTTTTAAATTTTGTTCTTTTATTTTTAAGGCGTTTACCTTCATAATCGAATATAAATTATCAGGTTCACTATTCAAAAAGCAATCAACTTGCTCCTTTGTAAATACTCACAATTTTTTCGGGACACAATCTCTCATTTTGTCTTTTGAGAAAAACACGTAACTGAATATTTGCTTATATTAATCCCCTTCTTTATATCCAACGTTGACCACAACACTGAATATTGTGACCAAAGCATTGACGGTTACATTTTATTTGCTAAGTTTGTGAAGTACACCATCAATATATCTTCTGAATACAACTTAATGTTTTTTCTTTACACTTATCCATAAAACGTTGGTAGACTCATTAATAAATTTCTCGAGATTTCTTTGGGAGAAGATTCAAAGAAACCTCTTTCACACGCTCAAGTATCTCCTCAGGTACACTTAAATCTTCATATACCGGATGACCACGAGATTACTACCCAGGCTCTAGCTTAGGCACGAAAAAAGATATCGATTAAAAATTTTGGGCATGCGTATCATTGAATTTGATGCAAAATTTAATCATAAAAAAACTGACCGTCACTTCCTGTTTGACCGGAAATGCCCTAAACTTTATTATTTCATGTGGAACACCCTGTATATTATTTTTGTTTTCAATTCTGCTAAAGAAACTAACACTAAAATATGTATTATGTCTTATACCTATCTTTGACAGTTTCCGAGAATATCGCGCTTTAAAATGTCAAATGTGTCATTTATAAAATCCTTTTGAAAGAAAACAAACGAAGAAAGGGACAAACTCATATGATATCTTTAACTTATTTTAGAAGTACTAAAGTCTGATATCATAAATTTCGGTTGGAGAAAAATTAGCATGTTTTATTCGGATTAAAAGTGTCTTTTGTCTCGCAATTTTGCATGGCTGCGCTTCGCCTCAACAAATACAAAATTTTCTTGCACAAAAGTAACACTTAATCTTAAGATAACATACAATTTTTTTATAAAATGTCTGTTGAGTATTACTGCTTGCATTTGTTAACCTTTAGTGGACTGTATTTAAATTTAAATAAAACGAGTCGTACGATACATCTATTTCGTTATAACATACAAAAAAACCATCTACATACATGAGATGCTGGATGCAAACTGGCAATCCAAGATGCGCCTTCTTTCAGTGAAGGGCCTCCCCACTACTTGATATACAAACATACACATAACAATTTTGCGGGAATATCAAATCCCTAACAATGTCAATATGTAAATTGTAATATTTAATAAGACTAAAGATGAATGTAATAAGGTAACTTGGCTATGTGTACCTATTCATTTAAAATCATTATATTGACCAATCAAACTTGCATTGAAATCAATTAAAAAATCACGTAGAATTTAAAAGGTGATGCCTACTTCGAATCACTATCATATACAGTATGTCTGAAACATTCATATGAAAGCATAGAAGGGCCATCCATTTATTTGATACTTGGACACAAAATTTTGAATTCGTACACAAAATTCCAAATTCCAACTCGAAATTTCAAGTTCAAACTAGAAATTTTAAAGCTTTAGTTGTGGAATGAAACTCACTTGCTAATTTTTTTACCTTCTGTCAGGCAAAAAAAATATGCATGGTGTTTTGGGAAAGGTATCATGAATTCAGGGGCTGATGGAAAAAAATAATATATTTCTATTTCCTGTGGACCATGAGTCTATCTTCTTTTATTATTGAGATTAAAGATGATAATTTTTAAAACAAATTTTCACATATTTTGTCTGAAAAACAATGTAATGTATTGAAAGCAAAATACAGGTAAGTTTTTGAAGATGCACTAAATACGTTGTGTTGATAATGCTTGACCATCTGCTAGAGGTCGCTAACTACAACCTAACTACTATTGATATTTTTGATATCACTTTGTTGGGATTAGTTTTTTTACATTGTATGTCAATGGAATCTCATATACAATTACACTATTTCATTTTACTTACTTTACTTGCATTATACAACTTCATTTCCTTTTTCTTTTTCTTAATATGTAACTGAACTGTTCTAAAGTTAACTAGCTTCAATTCCTTCTAAAAATGAATATATCTTAATTCAAGAGTGGTTTTCTTGGATGAAAATAAAGCCATTTTAATAGACCAAGTTATCTTGAGAGAAGTTATAGGTAAAGCCCATAGAGTTATACCTTGTTGGTAAGATCTTTTCATGCTTCATCTCTTGGTGAATGCGTAATGTCATTTACGTCAATATGGAAACTTATAGATAGCATTATTTCAAAAGAATGCCGTTTTATGGATTTTTCTCAAAAATTTTAAACGCAATGCTATAGTTTTCTTTATATAAATTTATTCAGCATAAAAAATTTATGAATATAACACAAGTTTGAAATTTCTAACAAAAGTGTTGTTTACATGGTATACCTTATTTAGTTATTTATTGGCGCTATTTATCCAAATTTAGGTTTAGGTCAAATAAACTATTGTCACATTTTCACGGCCAACTAAAAAATTTTGTTTGAAACTGTTACTCTGGAAAATAATATATACAAAATTCTGAGATACCAATGCCGGTATTCCAAGGTAAGATACTGAGCCAGCAGTGTTAGGAACATCGCGTGGGTTTAGATAGGTTCTTTTATAAACACATTTTGTTTTGGTAATTAAATGTCTTTTCGTTAGTGTCTTGTTCCTCAATTCATTATCATTATTTATTTTTTGCTCACTAATTTGCGAATAACTTGATAACAAAAAAATATATCGAATGCCCTTTTTGGCATCAAAATGTAGCTATTTTTATGCTCTTCAAACTAATATATATAAAGTTTTATCCTGATATTTCACTTTTTAAGAAAACCTGAAACAACCTATCTCTTTATAGTAAGCAATTATAGTTTTTACATCTTATAAAAATATATTAAAGTTTCAGTCTTATATTTCAAGATTGATAACAGGGAATTTGCTCTAAAATGGCGGGTGACCGCTGTATTTTATCAATCTGGTCTTTGCTGGCACAATTCCATCATGTGCAAACTTAAGATACTATATTATAAATTCGTCACGTTTAATTTGTAATCTTAAAATAAATGCTTCAATATTTCTAGTTAAAACATGATACTGATTTAAAATCACGAGGCCTTATAACTGATAATAATGATAATGGAGATTTGTCCCAAAGAGAATTGGAACCTCTTTTGGAGGATAGAATAGAAGACTTAAAGCATAGATTAAGAGTCGAAGCAGCTGTGGTGGAAGGAGCAAAAAATGTTATCAAGTTGCTACAAAATGGAAATAAAGAGAAGAGTGATAGGAGAGCTTTGACAGAGGTAAGAGAAACAATCAATATTTAACATACGTGTATCTTCCTTAAGTACTTAATTATATGTTCCCACATTTTAATACTGTAGGTATATTGTATATAATACAAGTGAAGTTGGACACTATGTTTGTTAAGTTTTTTTAACCTAAAATATGGTGGATAAGAAACAAATCTTGTGTAGTTGTGACATGAATTTAGCACTCTGTATTGAGATAACTAGCTCCAGAAAAATTTTTAAGTGAAGATAGCAACTAAACTAAACATTTTGAACAACTTTTCCAAATAACTGATTTCCATAAAATGCTGTATTATGAAGAGTGGCAGAGATATGGGAAACTAAAAAAAAGAAAATAGTGCGGTCCTGCAAAATAATAATTGATTATATTTTCTTAAAAAACATGCCGATGGGAACAAAAAATGCCTCTTATGTTTTGTCGATATCTGTCTGTTATTTTTTAATTACCTGTTAGAAATATTCAATAAATTTAAATAAAGTAGCATCTTTCAAATCAATAATATTATTTGATTATTACAAGAACTTCAAGAGAATCATTAATTTCCAAGTAAAAGTCAACTTATTAGGCTTTCTTCAATTTCTTGAGTAAGATTTTTATTTGATGCTAGATTTTTAGCCTTAACCCATTCGCTGCGCAATACGTCTGAACGTAGCTACCGCGCCGTGCGCGAAAATTTATTGCGTGCGAGTATACAGGGTGATTTAGTCATAATGTCATTCATTTTAAGAGCAGATAAAGAAAAATGAGTATAATACGATGGCGTGATTAAAAAAAAAAATTAAATGCATGTTCAAGCTGAAAAAAAATATTTTCAAATCATTATTTAACCCCCTTTTCAGTCTGTTACTGACCGGCTGACGTCAGCCGGCTACGATATGAACAAAGCGCCCTAGATGCAATGTTGCCGTATTTATATATTTTCACTCATATAAAGACAATAAATAAACGGTTTGGTCACGTCGGCCAATAATAATTTAAAATGCTATAAATTATTTTTTATAATTATGCAATCAACATATTAAATTGTTATTGTTGCTCAGCAAGAACCTTGAGGAGGTCTGAGCATACCTTGCCAAAAATCATTTTTTATTAACATCATAGTGATAATTTTTTTATTTGCTGTAAGCCTTCTACTAAAAATTGAAAGTAACGCGGCCCGTTCAGATGTTCAGGTAGAAAATGCGGCTCAATTAAATGATCGTCATATATTCCTGCCCATACATTGACACCGAATCTCCTCTGAAAGCTAAACCGACAAGTAGTGTGCGGGTTTTCATCTGACCAAATATGACTATTATGGCTACAAAGAAATTAGCTCTGTTTCACTTTAAATAAAATTTAATATTGAAGTTACAAAACAGTTACACTCACTAGATAAATTATAAAGAGAGGGTGAAGTATTTAAATATTGACTGTAAGTAATAGAAGATAAAAATACAATCGGATGGAGACAAATAAACAACTCGGTACGTGTTTCCGACCCAAGCTAACCTGTGTCGAGGTTAATTACCTTCTAATTTGCATGTGCACTTTGGTCTAGGAGCCAGACAGGGGTCCGTTGCCAGCCAGAGTGCCACGGCTTCAAACAACTTATTCTAAAGTATTTTGACCTCCTGAATCCAAAAAACTTGGTCGCAAAGCCTGAAAGTGGTCAGTTTAATTGTTATCAACAAATTAAATGGCTGTAAAAAGTTTATTTTTATAGCTAGTACACGGAACCTGATCTGGCTCCTAGACTAACACGAACTGTAGTAGAATCGTATTCCATGCAAAGTAGAGCAAAAAGTTGTCGGTCTTTTATCAAAGGAAAATCGTGTCATCAAATTGAATGTAATGACTAGGGATGATTGTTTTCGAATGTACGGTTATTACAATTTATCATTTTTAATATTATTAACATTTTCACGTTTTATAATTTATTATGTTAAATAATACACACTTTTAGTATTTCAATTTATTATTCAATATGCAGTTACGTATAACCAAAGTTTACATAATAAATGTAAACTTTAGTGTAAATCTAAACTTTGGTTTAACCTAGGTAGGCACTTATTGTTTTTGAGAAAGCAATACTTATGTTTTTTACCTGTTTAAAATGCCAGCACGAATAAAACAGCATTCATCCGTCCAGAGCACTTTGTTAATAAAGTTCTGCTGCACTTAGGAACCAATTGCAAAATTCAAGACGATTGGGGAAATCAGCTGGTTCTAAAGCTTGAACTTTTTGAAAATGTGTTATGTTAACTCCTTTGCGGGAGATATGGAGGGTGGTACATTTGAATAAACGCTTTAAATTGTTAGGTAATGGTTTTGTAACCGTGTGTAGTGTATTTAGTATATTCGGGTATTTAGTGTGCCGACTTTTTTTTTATTTTATAAAATACAGCGTGCCTACAAACCTCTGCTTTATTTATTTTCTTTTAACGAATGTTGACTTCGAGAAGTCAGGCTTGTTAAAACATTTTGCACTAAGTTAATACAATTATTAAAATTAGTTATAATAAAATGCAGCATGATCCTTTATTTACTTGCATTTTATTGGTTTCGTACATATGTATCCATATACTAAAGCGGATTAATTAAATGTGAACCACAGATTATGATATGAACTTGGCAACGCTGTTCGCTTCAGCTGACAATTTGTTCCTGACATTACATTACAAAATTTTCCGTGCATCCGGGCATCTGGCAGGGCCGCCCTCTTAGCGGAAGTTATGGGTTGATTTCCTTAATTTTTAAAAGTCGAATAAAAAATTCTTTTTCCCGATTTTCTGTCTTTATTAAGCCTTCCGAATACGTAGTTAAAATTAATGACATTATGACTAAATCACCCTGTATACGTCTGGAGCAGTTAGACCAGGGTTGTCCAACTGGCGGCCCGCGGGCTGCATCCGGCCCGCGATGCTATTAGTTGTGGCCCGCGTAATGTTTAACGAAAAGCATATATTTTTTTTAAATGCTGCCATTGTGAAAAAAGATTTATATTTTATGGTCTCTCTAACACTGTTTTTACAATTTTTCATTATTATTGCAATGTTTGTCTTAGTTCTTGACATTCTTGACTCTTAGATTTTTTAAGATAAATTTTGTCTAAAAAAATGTAGTTGTTGAGCAATAAAAGAAATAATACTCCTTTTTTGTTTTAATTATTTTTATACTTCACGTTATTTTGTTATTACTTTAACAAAATTATTATATGGCCCGCAACCACATCAAAGGTTTTAGTTTTAGCCCTTGAGGCCTTGCAAGTTGGACACCCCTGAGTTAGACCAATTATAGTTTTACATTATGTTGTGTTAAATTACGATTTACGATAAATTTTACGATTTTATTTTAAATAAATACAGTATATCGACAGCTGTACTAAATAGAAACTGAAAGAGAGATGAACAATCTTGGCATTATTACCAGTACCTTCTTCCATAAAAATATTTGTCACAATCGCTATAAGTTCCGCCTGCAAAAATTCCCCATACCAATTACAACAACCGAGTCACGCGCATGGTTGCGAATATATACGGTTTGAGCAGCCTGATCCAATTTAACTATTCAAGCGAATTAATCCGTCTGGAGCAGTTTTAGCCCCATAAATTTTTAGCGAATAAATACGTTTGCAGCAGTGAAAGGGTTAAGGAAGAATATGTGATTGCAATTAGATGAGGCTCCTGCTCATTCTGGTAGGGTAGTTGAAAACTGGTTAAATGTCAACCACCAGATGGATTGGCAAACAGGGCCATATTCCATGGGCAGCTCCCCATATGGAGTATAATTAAAAATTACGTGTATGAAGTCCAAATAAATTCAGAAGAACTGCATGTGACCAATGAAAAGAAGACAGGATTCAGATCCAGTGCATACAATTATAGTACATTGTGTAACGAGTGGGGAAAAGTTGCCAATAGCGCCACGCGGATGCAGTTGACGCACGAGCAAAGCGAGTGCGGAAAGCGCCCAAGTGGCGCTATGGCAACTTTTCCGAACGAGTTGCTCATACTATTTTCTATCACAAATGCGAGTCGTTATGGGACCTATAGTGTAGGGGGTTAGGTGCACGGAAAGTGCTAGATAGTACAACAGCGTGATGTTATTTTCATAGCGCAACGCTGGAGCATTGCGCTATGAAAATAACATCACGCTGTTGTACTATCTAGCACTTTCCGTGCACCTAACCCCCTACACTATAGGTCCCATAGCGAGAGCGCGTGATAGAAAATATTTTAACATCATACAGGGCATGTATTGAGGCAAATGGTGCCCATTTTGACACCCATTATGAAATGTACTCAATAATTTTAGTAGCAGCAATAGTCATTAGTTAATCTGTTGTTAATTTAATTTTTAACATCGAATTATCATGTAATTTTGTTATTAACTTTTTAGTTAAATTTTCGTGTATTTCATCTTTTGTAACTTGTTTCATACATTTATTTTTGCTTTAAATTTTATTTATTGAAACGGTGTTATTCACATAAAAAAATTTACTGGCGGTAAAAAATGTTTGAGAAATCTAAAAAACATGGAAATTAATGATTGAAGTTTTTGTAATAATCAAGTATTGATATGATTTGAAGGATGCTACTTTATTTTTTATTTAAATAGTTGAAACTAGCCAAAATATTTCTAACAGGAATTTAAAAAATCCATTAACACACAGTATCCGACTAATTTGACAAAATGTAAGAGGTATTTTTTGTTCTTATAGGCATGCTTTTTCAGAAAATATAAGCAATTATTATTTTACACAAGACTACTATTTTTTTTTTATAAAATAGTCGAATGTGTTTCCCATATCTCCGCCATTGGTTGTGCAAAAGTCTTCATATTACAGTATTTTATGGAAACTTGACCCAATACACCAAATTTAGTTAAAATAGCTCTATTATTTCAGAAGATATTTACAGTAAATGATTTGTTTTTTTAACCATTAACCCTGTATCTATATACTATATTTATAGTTCTTTAATTGTGCTGATAATTATGTTGGAAAGCACAAAAATCTTTTTGATTGTATAAAAAATGCATAGTTTGTCATAATTATGAAGTTAATTTTAAATTTTGAATGTAATTATTATTTGAAAATCATTTACTAAAATTTTAAATGTCTATTTAGCTATGAAGAAAAAAAAACGAGAAGTGTATTAAATTGAACTAGTACAACAGAAAGTTTTTCCCCTTGTGACTGATACTCAGTGTCTCTTCTAATTTTCGATATCAGTGAAAAAAACTCACCCTGGACAATAACGTGTTTCATATTTTAGGCTCAAGAGGGTTTGAGGGCGAGTAGCATGAAGTTAGATTTATTAAAAAGATCGTTAGAATTGAGAAAAGCAGAATTGCCGTCCGATTCTCCAATGGCTGTTCAACTCAAAGAGGAGCTGGCAAATGCTCTACTTTGTAGCCCTGTGTCTATTCATTATACTAGTCTTCAACCATTCAAAGAGACAATAACCAATACAAACATATATACGTCATCATTTAGTAGATGCGCCGCAGTGACTGGAACATTAGAAGTTAGGCTGATGGGTTGTCAAGATCTTCTCGAAGATGTGCCTGGAAGACCTCGGAAAGATGCGGATCAATCGACCACTATGGATTTAAGATTTTTCAAGAAGGGAGTTACAGGACGCACATCTTTGAAAAGTTACAGTATTAAGGAAGAAGTCAGTGATGAAATTATGGCAGTATTAAAGTTAGACAATACCACAGTCGCTCAAACTAGTTGGAGACCTTGTTCACAACAGGCTTGGGACCAGAGGTATTTATTCAATTTGATTTTTTAAGAGCATATGTATGAAGTTATCATTATAAGCTAATATTAAAACTTATATTATTTCACACATTAGTCATGGGGACCATATCACCATGTTTGTCCGGCCAGACCCAGGTCGAATAAAATTTTATTGCATGAAAAGGGGTTTCAGGATCTCGAGTATAACAATAATCTTACGTATAAATTTCAATTCTTTTAGGTTTTCCATTGAACTAGATAAATCAAGAGAATTAGAAATTGGCATTTATTGGAGAGATTGGAGATCTTTATGTGGTATAAAATTTTTGAAACTTGAAGAATTTATAGATGATGAAAGACATGGGATGGCACTACATTTGGAGCCTCAGGGATTACTTTTTGCTGAGGTAATTAGTATTGGGCGGGTAATACAGTTTTCGTTACTCTGTGATAGTTATTACTGTCAAACACCCAAAGCTCTGAATACCCTTTTAAAAAGGTACCGATTGGAGGTTGTGTAAGTTAGAAAAAATCTAGACTGTGCCGGTTGTGTGATTTGGTAAAATTGATCATTCTTAGGGACCACACGTATCTGACAGACTACATGATCTAATTTTTTTCTAGCTTTATGAATAGTCATTAGAGATGGGAAATTCCCGGGAAAATATTTTTTTGGGAATATTCCAAAAATACGTTTCAGGAATATTGCCAAATATTTCCCGTGAATAATCCCAGGGAATATTTCCTTGAAAACCTTCCAGGGAAATTGTCCAGGAATATTTCCCACCACTTACAGACTGTTTTTTGTTTTTTGAACGTGTGCTTATTGCAAGTTGTGGCAACATTAATGGTTATAATTATAGACTTATTTTTTGGCATTGCAGGTAGGTACTTGATGCCTGGAAATTTGGAAATTGTTTAACATCTACAGCAATTATTTGTATTTATTGTTTTTTTTTGGTAACTTTAAAAAAATGTGCAAATAACATGAAAAGACACCAACGATGCATTGATGCACTAAATTCAAAAATGGCTTTAATCGATAACCTCAATACAACATAATTCCTAAAGTTATGTTATATAGTTATAATTTGGGGGGAAATTCAAAATAATACGGAAATATTTCCCAGAAACTTCCTTAAATCCTCTCGGAAACATTTCCTGGAAATGTTCCTTAAACAGGATTCTTCCCTTCCCGGACAGTTACCATTTTGGAAACTTATCAGTGGGGCCCATCTTGAATAGTTATTATTAAATTAGTTTTAGTCTTATTATTTCTTTTTTAGAACGACTTTGATTCTTGTTTGTTACAGCTCACGTAGTAGTTGTTTTCCACAATGTCACGAGTTAGAAACGACGTTCCTATTAAGTTCTGGAATAACCTAAAAAGAATATAATTAACATTTTCCTAGAAATAGGCATTTGTTGTTACATACCCTGTACCAATAAATATGATTTTACTGCCACTTTTTACTCATTCTTTATTTTAGATAAAATTTTTGAATCCCATGGTTTCTAAGCGACCAAAACTTCGGAGACAAAAGAGAATATTTAAACAAGTCATGCCAAGGGCTAAGCAAATGAATATCAATATTGTAACATGGGGTAGATGGATGAAGCAGTCTTCTAGAATTCCTGCAAAAGAACATATAATATCTATAGATGTAAGTATTCTAGATTCCATAACCCCATAACCTCAAAACCCAGTTTGGAATAGACTTATGCACGAACTCTCATGAATCGAAACTTCATACATCATTGTTGTACTACTTACTTGTGTGTTTGCAATCCAGGGCACCTCCATGTGGTGGACGGTGGGCAACGAAGTTACGAGGTCTGTTAGAAAAGTATCCGACCTTATTTTGTTCTGTGAAAATCTTGAACGTATGTGCGCAGGTGTGAATTTTTTTTTTCCCCCGTCTTTCTATAGTGGCTGGCAAGCAGCGTTTGAATGAGGTAGTGTGTAGTGCTCTCGTTGGTTTCTTTATTGCATGGAAAATGACGGAACGACTGGAGCAGCACTACCACATCAAATTTTGTCAGAAACTGGGCGATAGCCAAGTGGAAACCATTCGGAAGATGCTATGGGCATCGTACAGATTAAGGAGTGGTACAACTGGTTTAAAGACGGTGGAGAGAGCGAGCCACACCAGTAAGAAATTAGGATATGTCGCCTAACAGACTTGACATACTGTTTTTCTTTTGTGATGTATTCTGTATTTCATTGTTGTACACTAATATACATATTAGGTACGGCCTATTTTGAAATAAAGACTTACTTATTATCTGAGAAATTGCGGAAGAGATGGGCATCGGCACATTCCATTATGACCCAAGATTTGGCCATGAAGAGAGTTGCAGCGAAATTCGTGCGAAAGCTGCTCACGATGGAGTAAATGCAACTTTGTGTTGAAGTCTCACAGGACATGCTGGATTCCACATATGAGTACAGTGACCCCGACTTCACAAACACTATCATCACTGGTGACAAGTCTTGGGTGTATGGGTATGACCGGGAAACCAAAACCCAGTCGTTACAGTGGAAGCATTCCACATCACCAAGACCAAAGAGGGCCTGCCAAGTGCGCAGCAACGTCAAAGTGATGCTGACTGCTTGACTCAGGGTCAAACAATCACTAAAGAGTACTACAGGGATGTCCTCAGACGCGTACGTCATGCTGTGCAGTGCAATAGATAGGAGTTGTGGTCAAGAAGAAATGGGCGCGTTAATCACGACAATACTCCAGCACATTCCTCGCACTTGATTGAGACTTTTTTGGCGGAAAACCAGACTCCTGTGGTTCGACAGGCTCTTTACTCTCCTGATATGGCCCCCTGCGACTTCTGGCTGTTACCCAACTCAAGAGGCCATTGAAAGGAAAGCGATTAAAGACAAGAGAGGACATGATGGCTGCAACGACCCGAGTTAACTCCATTCCGAAAGAGGCCTGCTCAGAATACTTCCAACAATGGCAGCACCGCCATTGGGGGAAGTGTGTGGAGCCCTAAGGAGACTACTTCGAGGGTGATTAGATTTCCAACGCTGCAGGTATACCAATTTTTTTTTCTTTGGCCACAGATTCTAACAGAGCTCGTATTCCGTCATCTGGCAAAAACCTTGGATAACGGTGTCCAAAAAGTTATGATGCAGGGGGTCGGATCCCCAGTATCTAATAAAGCACCCCAAAGGGAACAGAAGCCTTCTACGTCCTCGTCGTTCTTTCTGGATTCTAGTGATGGGAAGACCCGTTCATATGAATGATATCGAAATAGTATCGAATCCAACCTGTATCATTCGGTGTTCCGTTTCGTCAGTCCGTGTACGATAGAATGCTTTTTTTGTCACGGCCTGTGGCAGCTAATATCTTCCTGCACCTGCATGTGCACTATCGACATCTGATAGATTTATGGCCATATATTTTTTATATTTGTATTTTTTTTAAAGAAACATGCATAATTTAATTCCAGACACTTTTTATAAATGTAAATAACATCAGAAAATGTATTGCTTAATGCATATGCAAAAAAATAATACAGATATTGAGAGGAGACTTTAAAAGCGCCTATACTATATCTCAAATTTAAAACAATTTTTATTTAGTTTAGTTTTATAACAGCAGCCTTTGAGGCAAGTTCGCTAATTGTATTATTAGTCCAGACAGTATAAAATTTTTCTATACATATACACATATATAAAATTTTTCTATACACATAAAAAAAACGTGAGCTTAACTTTTGGCGGCACAATATGTTAAAAAAATTCGAAAAATGTCATATTTTTCTTCCTATTTAGTTATGTATCTTTTCAAGAGTTGATTTTAGGCGAAAATGGAAGAGGAAAAAAATATTTGTAATTAAATTTTTTACAAAACACGACTAGTTACAAATCGAATGAATCATGATTATTATGGTAAAAATCGAAAAAATCGCAAAAATGGGGTTAAAAAACAATACTTTTTATGGAGTTTTTTTGGGGTATTTAAACAAGGTATAGGACCTTCATACTTGGCTCAAGAAAACTTCATGTTATGTAGAATCATCACACCAAATGTCATAAAAATCGGTTCTATAGATTTTGCATAATAATTTTGTAATCTAGATTTTGAAAAAAAATTTGCAAATGCACAGCAAAAACCAAGGCCCTTAGATACTTGAACATTTAATCACATATAGAAGGGCTCTCAAGCTTTCAAATTTTTTTTGAAAAATTCGAATCCGTCAATTGGGAGAGCTCTGGCGCTTGTTTAAACATTGGTCGAATTTTTGTACTTATAAACAATTAGAATAACTTTGTGAATATTTAATCAAATCAAATTTTTTAAAGCAGGTTTTAAAAGTTCTTGAAAAGATTCTTCTTTAAAAAAAATAAGAAAAATTTACAAATAATTTTTCTTATCAAGTTATTTCCTAGAACTTTGCATTTGGAAGTACTAGTCTATTACTTCAAATAAAAAAGTTGGCCTATGTCAGGTTTTAAAAAAATAACACTATATACAGACAGGTTGTAGAGATTCTTTTCCTAACGGTATATATGTGTATCTATTTTTTCAAGGTCGTATTTTTCATATACGAAATAATATATTGAAATGAAAGATTCTTTTTTTAATATTAATTCTTTTTTTTGTGATTAAAGTATAATTCAAATATTATTTATTGTTTACAATATAAGCAAATGAAAAATTAACTCATTATATTACCAATTTTTGTCATATTTTGAAAATAATTGTTGTTTAAACAATTTCAGAATATTTAAATAAATTTGTTTTTGATCTTTGATAAGCAGTATATAATTTTATGCACTTACTTTTGATACAATAGAAAAATAAAGTTGATAAGTAAAGGAAGTTTAAAGATAAATAATTATCGGACTGTTGAAATACCAATAATTATTAACGATAGGCATTTGAAAATACACTAAAATTAAAAAAAAATCATAAAATCGAACCTCTAGAAGGTGAGATATAAAAAATTTTTAAGCACATTGTGGTTTTGGACTCGTCGATTCAATTTCGAGCAGGCCGAAGCGGCTGCGCTCTCTACTTCCCCCACCACAACCACCCGTACGATTTTCTTGAATTTCTCGCTTGCATAAATAACTTTAAACACATTTTAAAGTAAGTTGCCAATGAAGAAAAGTATTGAAATCTTAGACCTCGTAAGTACTCGGAATACCAAAGGTATTTTTCGAACATTTAGTGTAAATGACGGTTAACTGATCAGCTATAACTACATAACTAATTGATCAATCGATCTGTTTTTTTTTAAAATAGAAGCGTCTTTCCATGAACTTTTAAAACCTGGTTTAAAAAATATGATTTGATTGAATATTCACAAAGTTATTCTAATTGTTTATAAGTACAAAAATTTGACCAATGTTTAAACAAGCGCCAGAGCTCTCCTAATTGACGGATTCGAATTTTTCAAAAAAAGTTTTAAAGCTTGAGGGCCCTTCTATATGTGATTAAATTTTCAAGTGTCTAAGGGCTTTGGTTTTTGCCGTGCAAAATTTTGAAAATTTGCACATTTTTTTCAAAATAGATTGCAAAATTATGCAAAATCTATCCAACCGATTTTAATGAAATTTGGTGTGAAGATTCTACATAACATGAAGTTTTCTTGAGCCAAGTATAAAGGTCGTATACCCAATTTAAATACCCCAAAAAAATTCCAGAAGAAGCATTGTTTTTAACCCTATTTCTGCGATTTTTTCCATAATAATCATGAGTCATTCGATTTGTAACTAGTCATGTTTTGTAAAAAAATTAATTACAAACATTTTTTTCCTCTTCCATTTTCGCCTAAAATCAACTCTTGAAAAGATACATAATTAAATAGGGAGAAAAATATGACATTTTTCGAATATTTTTAACATATTGTGCTACCAAAAGTTAAGCCCACATTTTTTTTTTTATGCGCATAGAAAAATTTTCATTTCTAGTGATATTTGAAAGCCAAAAAGCCAAAAATCTCCGTGGATATACGATTCACCCAAACCAAAACAGATACCGCCTAGTCTATATATTCCACTGTTGGTTAAAATTTAAAAAATGTCTGAAAACAAAAAAAGAAGTAGAGTATGGGAATTTTCTACTGAACACGGTATTGGTGATAAGGCAAAATGCAACTTTGTTCCAAAATGATGTCTTTTAAAGGAGGAGCAAATGGCAATAATCCATTCTGCACCATCATTTGATTGTATATTCAGATTTCAGATCAGAAACATACAATACCGACCAGAGTACCTATACCCAATAGATGTTAGTCGATATTTCTTGGCTTTCATTCTGTATCAGCACCAGCTCTCCTCCACTTCAGATATGCAGACACTGAGTTTGCGCTCAAATGAACAATGAACGATAGGGTCACGCAACGTGAACGGGACAATCACGGGTCTTTTAAAAAATTCGGTCATTACGACACATCACTACTGGGTTCGACAAAACATAGGCTCCTCTAACAAAAGTCTCTTTCTTACCGGGTTATGGGTGTCGGGGTTATAAGATCAAGGGGTTATAGGAGTTGAGTGGTCAATATATTAATTGGGTTTTTGGGACTATTTTTTGAAGTTATAAAAATTCTGACGTGATGAGGTTTAATGGACCCTGAATTCAGCAACACCGAAAACATATGGTAGACATAGTCATACCCCAGAAGTAATTTTGTTCGATTTTTTTTGTGGAACTGTGTTTTTTTTTGAGAAAAACCGTTAAAATATATTTTTCTGAATGCTGGTTATTCCATGTCTTCCAAGTTTTTCTACAATATTCCAATATATTCGTCATTCGAATGTATTCCGTATACACTGGAATAAAAATATTTTATAATATTGCATCTGTATTTCATCTTATATCACTGTATTCCAATCAAACGTACACTTATTCTGGCTAGTGGATCACTCCTTGCATAATTTTGACTTAAACTTGTCACCTTAATTCTACATTCGTGTCGACTTTTTTCAAAAATCTGGTAACAGATTAAACGTTATTTTCAAAAATTTTTTTGTACTACCTTTTAAATCGTGTAAGAGTTTTACTGGGTATTTTTTATTTTTATAAATATTACAATAATATTGGATCTATGTACAGGTTTTAGGCAAAGTACGTGATAAAAGCAGTATTATTTTTTATTTAAAAAAATAAGTATTTTGGTCTATTTCAGGATCAAATAATACTAGATAAACCAGAAACACCAGGAGAAACTCCCGATCCTCAAGTTCTTGGTCTTGGGGGACAAAGACCTTTGGGGTTAGTATTAAATATTGCCAATGAACAACCTTCACCACCAGCAACGGCTATTCTACCAAAAGTTGCAAAAAAAGGAATATCTGTCACACCACCACCAATTCCGCCAAGACTGGACCCAGAGGTAATTTTTATCTAACACATTACATAAATGCAATGTGTCTGGAATTTGATATTCACCATTCATAGTAAATGTCAATTTCAGGCACATTTTGCACCAAACTGGATAACACTTCTCACATGTAATACAGAAAATTCAGCAATATCTGAAACTCACATAACAATGAATGTAAATAATTCAGTGGTGTAAAACACTTTTTTTTTACAGAAATTCAATGTCCATCTGCAAAATATACATATTTTTTCAATTCAGCTGACAAAGATTAATTTACAAATAAATACAGTCCTTAGTAACACTTAAGGAGGATCGGGTGCTACGAAAAAATGCAGCCAATTTCTTATTATTGAGATATATTTTTGCAATGTGAAATCAAATTCTGTGTATTATCCTCGAGTTATTTATCGATTTGGTTTTGTTTTTAATTAATGCCAAAAAATTGAATATTTAACAGAGGTGGGCCAATAGTGTGAGAAAGTAAAATAACTCCCTTGTTATTCCTAATACAGAAAAAAGGTTTATATAAAAGTTGTACAGAATCAAATAACCTAAAGGATAAAATTAATTTAAAATACACAGGGCAATGAGTAAAAACGGGACACGCCAACTATTATATTTTTTAAATGGAACACCCTGTATATTATTAAACATTTGAATTTCCGAGAAAATTCTATATATGGCAATATAAACAGTTTAACATTTTAGTGCGGGGTTGCCAAGTTACGTAGAAAATTCTTCGAATTTTGGAAAAAAACATGACCTCAAAGAAGTTGTTTTAACTTTCTACTACTAACACTTGGAGCAAAAATATACAGAGTTATAGGCAAATGTTAGGCAAAGACTCCTATATTAGCTAATATCGATATTTTATACAGGGCATTTTTTATAATACGATCATTTTAAGAAAGTTCAAACTTGATTTTCTAAAATTTTTCAAATAGAACACTGTATTTTATTCTATTTTATTCACATAACAGTCCACTTCAACTTTTATTGAGTATGTTCTACACCTAAAGTTGTTAGTTTTTAGGATATAGCAACATTTCTGGAAAAACCTAATTTTTATTATTTTCGGTCGCACGAAATGGCTTTGGAAAAAACTGTCACATTGGATCAACTTTGTTAATTCATAATTTATCATTCCATTTTGAGTTAATTTTATTAGTTAATATTTATTTGTGGTGTTCTATAAAATAATAAAAATTAATTTCTTCAGAAATGTTGCTACATCTTAAAAACTAACAATTTTAGATATAGAACATGCTTAATAAAAGTTGAAGTGGACCGATATGTGAAAAAAAAATAGAACAATAAAATACAGGGTATTCCATTTGAAAAATTTTAGAAAATCAAGTTTAAACTTTCTAAAAATTATCGTATTATTAAAAAATGCCCTGTATAAAATATCGATATTAGCTAATATAGGAGCCTTTGTCTAACATTTGCTATACTCTGTTTAAATATTTTGTTCCAAGTGTTAGTAGCTGAAAGTTAATACAACTTCTTCGAGGTCATGTTTTTTCCAGAATTCGAAAAATTTTCTACATAACTTGGCAACCCCGCACTAAAATGTTAAACTGTTTATATTGCCATATATAGAATTTTCTTGGAAATCCATGTGTTTAAAAATATACAGGGTGTTCCATTTAAAAAGTGTAATTTTTGGCGTGACCCTTTTTACTCATCTGTAGGTATCAAATTAATTTTGTAGTTTAGGTTTCTTGATTCTGTATAACTTGTGTATAAACTTTTTTTCTGTATTATGAGTAACAAGGGAGTTATTTTACTTTCTCATACTAATGGCTCGCCCTGTATAATTTTAAGTATTTTAAACTTGATTCTATTCAATATCTACAAGCAAATTTCTCAACCTACTTACTTACTGGTCGTAAAGAATATTTTTTTTTGCATTGGCAGCAATAATTATTTAACACGGTAAGTATAGGGCCCCCCACGTCACGTTTCACTCCCCCGATGAAGTACCCGATCCTCCTTAAATAATTAATTTTTATAAGTGTAATTTAAATAATAGAGAAGACGATGTGTCTATATCATTGATTATAAAAAAAAATTACATGTGATATGGACAAAGAATGGTTTGTTTTGTGGCAGATACTCGTGTATCACAACTGCACCAAAACAAAAAAAAAAAGAATTAACGTAAAATTTTTCACATTTTGCCAAATTAACAAATTTTGCAAAAAAAAAGTGAAAAGAAACAATTTCTTAACTTACAGAGTGCTGCTGCTTTGAAAGAATTTGATTTTCTAGAAGATCAAGAAATTTCTCGTCCAGGTCCCCTTCTAATTCCATCTAAATCTATTTGTTCAGAGAAACTGGAGCTTCCTAGTCCACAACCTGTTATTGAGTTTCCAGATGATGAGGTATGCAGTGTTCTTATTTTATAATCTGCTTGTACATCACTTTCCGGGTTTTTAAATATTATCAAACCTGTCACAGTGTGCAGTAATTACATTACTTTCAAATAAGCGGAATGTCTGAATACACAAAAAAAGAAAAGTTGTCTACTTTTCATGCGACATATGTTATCTGTAGTATTTTTGCCTCCTGATCACGAATCTGGTGTCAGAATTGAGCTATCACATCACAGGAATTTCCTAACCGCAAAAAACTGGTAAAAATTTGCAAATATTCATGAAAAAGTGATAGGAAAAATACAAAAAAATTTTTTTTTCTATATTCAAATATTCATTTGTATAGCTAAGACCCCATCAAACGTGAATTAACGGTCAGAATTGATGTTTTTTTTCTAACCTCAAACAAAACGGGTCGATAAGTATCACGAATTTTCAAAAAATAACATTTGTGCCAAATTTGGTATACGGGGGTTTTCGGGGTCGCTGATCACGGATCCGGTGTCAATTTTGCAAAATTCAAGATGGCGGAATGGACGACCAAATTTTCAAAAAATAACAGATTCGCATCAAATTTGGTGGAAGTGGGTTTTCTGGGTCGCTGATCACGAATTCGAGGTCAATTTTGCAAAATTCAAGATGGCGGCCGACGAAATTTTCAAAAAATAACACATTCGCGTCAAATTTGGTATATGGGGGTTTTCGAGGTCACTGATCACGAATCCGAGATCAGATTTACAAAATTCAACCCATGAATAGATCTTTTAGAGAAAAAAGAACAAGATATAGCCGCAAAAAAAGTAGGTTATCACATGATTGGGTACTCGGGTTATAAAGTAAAATAAAAATATTACAAAATGAATTTCGCAATTCTGACCTCGAATTCGTGATCAGCGACCCCGACAACCCCCATATACCAAATTTGCTGCTATTCTGTTATAATTTGAAAATTTGGTGGGCCATTTTGGATTAGTCATCTTGCATTTTGCAAAATTGACCTCGGATCCGTAGTTAGTAACACCGAGAACCCCCGTATACCAAATTTGCTGCAATTCTGTTATTTTTTTAAAATTTGGTCGGACATCTTGGATCCGAAATCTTGAATTTTGAAAATTGACCTCGGATCCATGATCAGCGACCCAGAAAACCCCCGTGTACCAAATTTGGCGCGAATCTGTTATTGTTTGAAAATTCGTGATATCTGACTTTAATTGACCCGTTTTTTAGAGGTTAGAAAAGGAACCATTAATTCGGACTGCGGATTCACGTTGGGCGGGGTCTTAACTATATAAATGAACATTTGAATACAGAAAAAAATTTTTTGTATTTTTCTTAGTACATTTTCATGAAGTTTTGCTATTTTTTACCTGTTTTTTGAGGTTAGGAAATTCCTGTAATGTGATAGCTCAATTCTGACACCGGATTCGTGATCAGGAGGCAAAAATACTACAGATAACATATGTCGCATGAAAAGTACAGACAACTTTTCTTTTTTTGTGTGGCTGTGTAATATAAAAGTTTGACATGAGAAATAGTTAATAATATTTTGATATATACATTTCGTGGTTCAAGTGAAATTGATCCAATTGTAGCAATATTAAATTGTGACACCAAAGATAAAGAAAGAAAATACATAAGAGAAAAATATAGATTGCCATTTAAAATAAAAAAACCATACTAGAAATTATTAAATTAGATTTTGTTAAATTTTAACCTAATTACAGCAGGGCCTCGATAATCCGAACACCCAAAATTTATACCCTGTTCGGATTCACGAAGCGTTCGGATTATAGTATGTAGACATTTTGAAAGGGATTTTTCGAAATAAAACAAAAATATTTTACATTATAATATATTTATTTAAGTATGTACGTTAGATTTATGTTAGATACAATGCTATTAATCACATTTTTTAAAGAATTCCACTATAGTGCTTTGACGAGTAGTATTTAGCGACATAGAAAATGCTTTATCCCTTAATTTACGTAACAGCATTTTTTCCAGAATAGAAATGTCGACTTCATCTGCCCATTCCAAACAAAAAACGCACTGCGTATGGCACTGGCGAGACAGAAACTGTGAGAAACGGCGGTTGCGCAGGGGTAAGGGGGGTCGTTCGGATTATAGAGGCGTTCGGACTAGCTGGGGTACGGATTATCAAGGCCCTGCTGTACTTTTTATGCACAGCATGGTCTATTTTGGCTATCTTGATTATCTTTCGGTGTACAGAGAATTTCTTGGATTTAGCTGGTTCCTATATCTCGATTGTTAGGGGTTGTGAACATATCTAAAAAATGTTAAATAATTCTTACACGATTTCTACTGTAGAATACAATGGCATGCTGGATATTTTTATTGGTTCTATTTTTTATTTACCTTTAGAACAATATAGATATACAGGGTGTGACAAATTAGTAAGTCCAGCTGTTATCCACATATTCTTGGACTAAAATAATGGGACTTTTCTTATGCCATTTTTCATTTCGAAACACCGTTTTCAAAATAGAGGGTGTCAAATAAAAATTTTAAAAATGATTTTTACCGTTAGTCGGTGATTTTGAAGATATTTGTTTAAAATTTGGCACATATTTTTATCTTAAGTCGGTACACTTTGTGTGTAATTTTGGTGTAAAATATCAAAGTGCCAACGGAGGAAAAGGGGGTTGTTGTACCCTCGGACCCTCCAATTTTTTTTTCAGTATGCCTATGGTTTCACAATATATTTTTTTTATATACTATTATATGATTTTGATATGGGGCTGGTTTATGAAATATTGCTACTTCTTTGGATGTGTTAGGTTTAGCACAAATTAAATATCGCTAAGTATTAAATGGTAATTTTCATTTTATTCAGTAAAATTAAATAAACAAATGGTAAAAAAAAATTAAAGAAATTAATTCAGATAAACTAAATGTTCAATATCTGCACCGCCTTCCTGAATACATACTCGGACTCGTTTTAGGGAGAGAGTAACGAAAATTCTGGAATATATGTGGTTTCAGCCTAAAGTGCTCTGCACCTTGTACAATTCGTTCCATTAGCTGTTGTTCAGTTAGTATTGGAACCATATAAACGAAATACTTCATAAAACCCCAGAAACAATGTATAACGAGTTGGCGTCGGGGGAACGGGGTGGTCATTTAACAGGTGCAAGCTGTCCCCTGCCAATCCACTGACTAGGAAAGATTTCATTTGAGTCATTCTGAACATTACGACTGTAATGTGGAACCATCAGAGGCAAATCGTCAAGTACCTAAGTCTATAAAAGAGTTTAGTAAAAAAAAATAAAAAATCTTTAAAAGTTATATGGGGTGGTAAAAAAACTGGACCTAAAAGAAAATTATCCACTATTCCGAATTCCCGCCCATCCATTTACTTTAAAGTTTGTCTGATGATGCATCCCTACAAGGGCCTTTGGATTTTCATTGGCCCATAAATGGGTATTATAAATATTCATTACTCCCTAGCGGCTAAATTAACATTGGAATCACATTTTCCTATTAGCATTTCCTATTTTCCAAAAAAGTTGCAATATCTCGTAAACTGAGCTCGAAATCAAAATATTATAAGAGTGAAAAAAAAAAAATAGAATAAAAAGACGCTCTATCTAAAGAAAATATTTTGAAGCCATAGCGCATTCAAATGAAATTGGGGGGGTCCGTGGATACTATAATCCCCCTTTCCTCTGTTCGCGCTTTGATATTTTAGACCAAAATTACACAGAAAGTGTGTTGACTTAAGATGAAAACGTGCCAAATTTCAAATAAATATCTCCAAAATAGTCGGAGCTATCAATAAAAATCATTTTAAAAATTTTAATTTTAACACCCTGTAGTTTGAACATGGGTCTCCGAAATGAAAAGTGGCATAACCAAAAATTCCCAGTATTTCAGTCCAAAGAATATATGGTTAACGACTTGACCTACTAATTTGTGACACCCAGTATATATCTACACATTTTAAGATATCGACGTTTTAGTACGAAAACATGCTATCTCAGATTTCGGTTGGAAAACATGCTATCTCAAATTAAGCTTGGAAAACATGCTAGCTCAGATCTTTAAGTAAAAACATGCTATCTCAGTTTGACTAGAAATTTAAGTTGGCACATTGAATGATTGAAACCGTGCATTTATAATAAACTTATATAATATATTTCTCAAAAAGTAAGGAATATTTGTGTTCAGGTACACTGTTTATTTTATTTTTTTTATTCCACATTTTTCAATTAATTTTGTTAACTTACTGTTGTTATAAACGATAAACTTGTTAATTAAAAAAATAGAATAATATGCAGTATGCTGCAACACGTAACAGGCATACAAAATTATTTTCAGAATAAATTGTGCATCCCAGATTTTGTGAAAAAGAAAATAAAATGTATCAAGAGTAGCGACTATAAATCAGATAAGAGTACACTACTAATTTTGATATCAAAGCAAACTTGTATGAAAAAAAACAAATAATTTTTAGTAATAACAAACATTTTTATATTTTAAGGTATACACTATTTTTTAATAGTTTATTTCAAAAAACGTCGAGTAATGTACGTGTTGCAGCACACTGCATATTATTTTTTTTAATTAACAATTTTGTCGTTTATAACAACAGTAAGTTAACAAAATTAATTGAAAAATGTAGAATAAAAAGAATAAAATAAACAGTACCTGAACATAAATATTCCTGACTTTTTGAAAAATACAGGTTGTCCCAAAAGTGATGCCACGTCCTTCTGGGATTTGATTAAGGAGACAAAAACAAATCGAAAATCAAGAATGGAAAATTTTCCGATTGTTTTTCTTTGTTGAGTTATTCAAAAAACTAAAAAAGTGAAAATCTAATTTTTTTGTCTCAAATCTATGCTTATGGGGGGGACCAAGACGAATAATTTATAACCAGTAGTAGATAAGTATAGTTTCTGATTGTCGGTTGTACCTGGGTGTAAGGAATAATTTTAACCTGAAAAGGATAGAGAAAAACATTTTAATAATAAAACAATTTTATAAAATGGATAGGAAAAAACCATAACGTGCTTAAATAATAGAAATTGTTTTTACAAAAAGTGTTCAAATAAGTTGCCTTCTACTCTAAGACAAAGATAGGCATGATTCAACATTGAAGCTTGAACCCTTTGTAGCTTCTCTTGGTCTATTAACGCGGCAGGTGCGTGTATATCTAATCCACTCTTCTAATCCATCTGTCTGCGAAGTTTTGATTCAGATAATTTCATACTCGCAAACCATAATGTGATGGAGCTCCATCATGTTGAAACCAATATTTTGTCTAACTGCTAACGGAACGTCATCCAGCAATGGTAGTGTTAAGTTTTCATTTAAAAACATGCAGTTGCAGTAAATATCTACATCTACATAATTAAGTAACTCAGCCCAAATGTTTATTTCTAGATTTTTTTAAATAATTTTTTTGAATAACTACTAAGAAAAACAACAATTGCACGGTTTCAATCATTCAATGTAACAACTTAAGAGTCCATTCTCTGTACACTACTAAGGTATCGCTGCGGGGTCGGGTGCACGGGCGTTACGGCTGGAGGCGGAGACTATCGCTCTCCCACTACGATGATTTTACAGTGGACGTATTTAGATTGATTTAAACGAGCCACTAACGTTACAATTTTTACTTCAATAATTGTGTCAATTTAGAATTAATACAATTATTGTACCGCAATTGTACAAACAAATTTCATCGCAACACAAAATTGAATAACCGACATCCCACGGACGTCAATTCAACGCTCTTTCTCTTTTTTGGTTTTATGAAAAAAAGTTATTCTTATGAAGAGTTCTGCATGGCCTAAAACCCAAAATGAAATAATCAGATTTTAATTTTTTGCAGTCGTATACGAGGTTTGTCGAAAAATGTAAATTTTGCTCAAGAGTAAAGTACCTTTATTTTTTAAAATATCGACAATCGTTATTAAAAGTTGATCCAAATAGAAAACTGCGGTCAGATATTATTATATCTGACTATCCAATATTATCCATTTACCATTAAAAACAGATTTTGTTATTTTTACCTTTTAACTCTTCTCCGTATTAGCATTGATAATTTACGTCTAGAGATAGACATTAAATCTAACAGGTAAGGTAGTCGGATTTTTGTAATTTTTGATATTTATGGTACGTGTAGTTTGGACCTTCAATAAGAATTTTTCGAAGTAGTTCGACCCAACGTTCATAAATTACCGAGATAATCGATTTTGAAGTTTTACCTGACAGCTTAATTCACTAGATGTGACAACTTTCTTCAACTGGGAGCGTGGCCTAATAGGTAGCGTTCGGCACTGATAGTTACGAGATCGCTGGTTCGAGTCCGTCGCGTGACATTTTTTTTTTTTTCATAATGCACCATATGGTATTTTATTATTTTTTTTATCTCGAAAATTATGAACAAACGAAATATTATAATAAATACTTATATATATGTGGGAACATTCTTCAAATATTTCATTAAAATGCACAATTGGTTGATAAACAATATTTATTATGAACTAACAATAAGATTTCATTGAAAAACAAATAAACGAGGTCAGGTAGGATGTTCTTTTATTTTATATTTATGTTACTATTTGACATTTTACACAGTGTGGCATGAGCCAGAATAGTAGTTATCATAAAAAAATGGGAAGCAGAAATTTTTTTAGCATCTAGCTTCCTTTCTTTTTCTTTTTCTGATCTCGAAAATTATGAACAAACGAAATATTATGAGAACTGTATGTAGGAATATTCTTCAAGTGTTTAATTAACATTTTGAGCTAGGTTATGTGTTTAAAGAAACACGCCTGCTCGGGCATAAAAAGTTTCTGCTTCCCATGTTTCTATGATAACTATCATTCTGGCTTATGCCACACTGCGTAAAATGTCAAATACTAAAAATAAAATAAAAAACCTACCTGGCCTCGTTTGGTTTTTTTAAATAAACTTTATTGTTAATTCATAATAAATATTGTTTATCAACCAATTGTGCATTTTAATGAAATATTTGAAGAATATTCCTACATATACATAAGTGTTTATTATAATATTTCGTTTGTTCATAATTTTCGAGATGAAAAAAATAATAAAAAACTATAAGGTGCGTTTTGAAAAAAAAAAATGTGACGCGGAGGACTCGAACCAGCGATCTTGTGACTGTCAGTCCCGAACGCTACCAATTACGCCACGCTCCCAGTTGAAAAATGTGTCACATCTAGTGGATTTAGCTGACAGGTAAAACTTAGACGTTGTAGACGTTCGGGATTTAGCATAGAGTAATTTTTATCAAATCAATATAATTTTGGTACCATTTCAAAGCTAAAAGATAGACCCACTTCCCTCTTGTAAGCAATTTTTGATTTAAGCCTTTATTTTTACGTAAATAAATTGTAAATATGACGATTTCTTGCACAGTTTACTCTTTAAATTTAAACAATTAGAAACCAATTTTGAAAAAACTGTTACAAGACAGCTTTAGGAAAACACTTTGTCTTTTGATTGTTTTTTTATTTGCGGCGCTATGTTTATTGGTTTTCCAAATATGTGTTATGGGCCGAACCCTTAAAATGGGTTTATTTCAAGCAGGCGACGGACTCTTAAGTTTCTAGTCAACTGAGATAGCATGTTTTTACTTAAAGATCTGAGCTAGCATGTTTTCCAAGCTTAATTTGAGATAGCATGTTTTCCAACCGAAATCTGAGATGGCATGTTTTCGTACTAAAGCGTCGGTATACCCTATGAAATTATAAAAAATGTGCATTTAAAAATAAAAATTAACAGTTTGAGTGTTTGTTTTCCTAAAAGAGAAAAAAAAAACTTGACTATTGAATGTAAGCGTTCCTTTAAGGACGCATTGTTTATACGTTGATACACATTTTTTTTTATTGTTCTAGCCAACATATGTTTCAACAAGTATTATTACAAGAGAATTAAGCTACAGAGAGAATGTGTCTGATATAAGAAGCCAACCTCAGCATTCGGGAATGGGCATTGATCATTTTAAACTTATAAGCGTACTCGGAAGAGGTCATTTTGGCAAAGTTATTTTATCCCAGTATAAGAATACGGGAGAATATTTTGCTATCAAGGCGTTGAAGAAAGGAGATATTTTAGCACGTGACGAAGTGGAATCGCTGTTATCAGAAAAAAGAATATTTGAAGTGGCAAATTGCATAAGACATCCGTTTTTGGTTAACTTATTTGCTTGCTTTCAAACGGATGCTCATGTGTGTTTCGTTATGGAATATGCGGCGGGTGGTGATTTAATGATGCATATTCATGCCGACGTCTTCAGTGAACCAAGGGCTGTTTTTTATGCAGCGTGTGTTGTCCTAGGATTGCAATATTTACACGAGAACAAAATAATTTATCGGGATTTAAAATTGGACAACCTTCTCTTGGATACGGAAGGCTATGTGAAGATTGCGGATTTCGGTCTTTGCAAAGAAGGTATGGGTTTCGGTGATCGTACGGGGACATTCTGTGGGACGCCAGAATTTTTAGCCCCCGAAGTTTTAACAGAAACGTCCTATACCAGAGCCGTGGACTGGTGGGGTCTCGGTGTTCTTATATTCGAAATGCTTGTTGGAGAAGTAAGAATAATACTGTTACATTGAGAAAAATCCAATAACAGTACATATATATAATTTTTAGTCGCCTTTTCCAGGAGATGATGAAGAAGAAGTGTTTGATTCCATAGTGAATGATGAAGTTCGTTATCCTCGTTTTTTGTCCTTAGAATCAATAGCAATTATGAGGAGGGTAAGTAATTGATTTATTTTACTTTAATAAACTATCCATGGTACGGTATTATTCCGCCTGTCTTTGGTGCTTTGTATTTAGAAAAAAGAATTTACAGAAAACTTAATATTTTACTTACAGGCTGTTACAAATTCGCTTGTCACTACAGGAATCTCTGAGATACTAACTAGCTTAAATTTAGGCAAAGTTAGATAGTCAGGGAACCAACATAATGCCCTTAAAAAATTAAAACTAACATTAGTTTGCGAAATATTTGAAAAAAATCGATATTTTGGAAATCGGTTTTTGGGTGATATTGAAAAAAAAGAACATTTCCTCATGGCAACTTTTTGCCCTCTATCGAATGGCATAATCAGTTTTAATATGTAACGTTTCGTCTCTCCAGGACCATCGTCAACATTATTTTTTTAAATATGGCCCTGGAAATTTTATAACATTTTTTTCAAGCCTTCATGACCCCCAATACTGTATTGCTTCAGCCCGAATCAGATTCAGACTTTTTGTGTTGAAAAATTCATCATCAATGTATTCATTCCAAATTTATCTAATTTTTTTATTTAGATTTCTACCTTTAATGAATCATCATACAGTCTAAGTGTCGTTAGACCCTGTGAAATCCACCTAGTTATTTAAACCATTACCATCACCTGGTCATACATAACTCGATAAGTTGTTGCGTCGAAATTAAAACATTATTACAATTTTAATTTTATTATGACAAATTAATTCTTAAAAATGCATATGAACAACCAAAACTCCAAATGAATATTATACGCACTTTAAAAAATTACAGTAAATGTTCAAAAGCATTTCCGTTTTGGCAAATGTTGAAGATAAGCGTAATATGATCAGAATTTATTATATCTGTATCTGCAACTGTGAAATGTCAGATGTGTTTGTATGAATATCCTGAATAGACCAGGCAAGTTGGACAATAAATCAGAAAATTCTTTCTGATGAACCGATCGAGTTGCGGTTTTCGGCATTGTCTTCGGAAAAATATCAGGAAAAAAGTCTATCTATTACACTTTGGGGCTGGATCGAAACTGCATTGAGGGTGCATAAAGTGCATCTTGGAGTGCATCAATTTTTCCGAATGATCTAAAAATGTAAAAATTGACTAAAAGTTGTAGAAATTTGTGTGCACGGGTTTTCGGGGTCGGAGATTCCGAATCTGACCCTGAAAAATATGCCAGACGGCCCTGGGGCCCCCCAGGGGGACAAGGGGGGACCTTCTGTAAAACATTGAATAGCTGAGTAATTGCCTTCTAAATTTCCACTCGGGGGTTTTCGGGGTCGGGGATTCCGATTCTGACACTGAAAAGTATGCCCGACGTCCATGGGGTGGTCTTTCTGGAAAACATCGAAAGGCACATCAGATTTTTGCAATAAAACTGCTCCACCTGCTTATCAACTATGATCTTGTAGGCTCATCTTTACATTGTAACACACGTAAATTTACAGAGATTAGACAATACAAGAAGGGTAAGAAAAACTGACAGGAAATTAATGAGTCGAAAAGAATCACCTTTATTCTGAGAACTAATTTTCTTTTTATTTGCAAGGCAATTAGTGAGACAACTACTATCATATGTTTATCTAACACTTTCACTGTCAATCACAATTTTCATCATCAGTACTAGTGATGTGAGTGAAAATATATAACAAATTGATATATATCAATTTTTGATACATATCAGCTATTATATTTATGTTAATAGCTGATATATATCAATTTTCCCGCCATTTCATGAATAAAGCCAAATTTCAAACATAACCTTACATTTTAAAACTAAAAACTTGTGGTGTGGTAGGCTTGAGTTGGACTGTAGTAGCTCTTGGGTACCTGGAATATCTCCGTCAAAAATGAATATAAAAATCTGAAATTTTAGGGGTGTACTATAGATGGGAAGAACTAAGAGCGCACGTAATTTCAAGTCACCCCTTCCACCCTAGGGGGTGACGGGTGGTTTTTTTAGATGTACCCTACTCATTTTGCGAGTTTCGGATTCTATGCGTAAAACTACCCCCGAAAGCGCGTTCTTGCCGAATTCGCACAAAAACCAAACCACCACCCTCGTATGGATTTTGTCGTTTTTTCGATGAGCATTTTTCTCCTTCAAAAATAAATATAGAAATCTGAAATTTTAGGGGTGTACTATAAGTGGGGAGACCTAAGAGCGAACCTGATTTCAACTGGCCCTTTCCACCTTAGTAGGTGCAGAGGGGGTGAGGGGTGGTCTTTTAGACGTACCCCCAAGAACGCGTTTCTGGGGGTAGTTTTACGCGTACAATCCGAAAATCGCAAAATAAATAGGGTACGTCTAAAAAAAACCTTCACCCCACCCCCTAGGGTGGAAGGGGTGAGTTGAAATTACGTGCGCTCTTAGGTCTCCCCATTTATAGTACACCCCTAAATTTTCAGATTTTTAAGTACTACTTTAAAGCAGTTTCTTTATTATCATAAGTTTTTGATAATTTTTATTTCAATTTTTATCTTTAATTTTTTTTAAGTACGTATTGTGATATACAAAGACTAAATTTTCTTGTTCTAGAAATTTCCCATTTTTTATTTGTGGGTTGATAAAATTAAATTGCTAATAAACAGCGTACTTGCTTATAAACAGTCAGTAGTACGCAAAAAAAATTAGAAGTCATTATGATAAAAAAAATAAAAAATTCCAATCTAAATATGAAAAAAAAATAAAGATCACTTGATAACTTTTCTAAAAGTTCATATATACGACATGTATTTGGTGTCAAATTAATCAGCAAGGCATTAACAATATAAAAAAACTAATTTGAGTATAGTTTTTTTTAACAAAATTCATCTGATATATATTTTGATATATATCACCCAAAACTAAATAGCATGCTATTTTACATCACTAATCAGTACTGTCATCACTGTCTCCATCACTATCATCTATTACATTTTCGACTATTTCAGGATTGGAACAGTTGGTTCCAAAATAATTTGTACATACAATTGTGCATGTTATTCCATGCTTCCAGCTAAGATTAATGGATACTTTCCAGTGTCTGATTCGGAATCCCCAACCCCAAAAACCCCCGAGTGGAAATTTAGAAGGCAATTACTCAGCTATTCAATGTTTTACAGAAGGCCCTTCCTTTGCCACCCTGGGGGGCCTTAGGGGCATTGGGCATACTTTTCAGTGTCAGAATCGAAATCCCTCGACCCCAAAAACCCCCGAGTGGAAATTTAGAAGGCAATTACTCAGCTTTTCGATGTTTTACGGAAGCCCCCCTTGCCCCCTGGGGGGCCCCAGGGCCGTCGGGCATATTTTTCAGGGTCAGATTCGGAATCTCCGACCCCGAAAACCTGTGCACACAAATTTCTTTTAGTCAACTTTTACCATATTTTAAAAATTTGGAAAAATTGATGCACTCCAAGATGCAGTTTATGCACCTGCAATGCAGTTTCGATCCAGCCCCAAAGTGTAATAGATAAAACTTTTTTCCTGATATTTTTCCGAAACAATGCTGAAAACCGCAACTCGATCAGTTCATAAAAAAAAAATCTCCGTATTCTGGGTGATTTTGGTCTAACTTACCTGGACTAGAAGTATAAAACATTCATTAGGTGACACCCTGTGTTAAAAAGACTTGATTGTATTTTATACTTACTAATCCAAAAAGTGCCATTATACGTGCCATCAAATATTACTTTTAGGTGTAGCTTTTGAATTAACTTTCAGTAAACCAAATGGTCAATTTTGTACTTATTTAACTTTACTTAAGTTGAATATATTCTTAAAGGTTAATGGGCATATTCATCATATACAATTTAAATAAAACCATTTTACTTGACAAACAGAACAAAATTATTAGAGGAAAGAGGCACATCTTTCATAATAGGCGTGATGACAGATTTTAAAAAAATTTTCTGTGATGTTCGGAAGTATTTACTATTTCCAAAAAATATATTATTTCTGTAGAAAATAAGGTTTAGTAGAAAAATATTGACATTTTAATTTTGTCGCAAAAACGGTCGCCGGTGTCATGGTGTCTACGTGACGTCACATCTATGTTTGTCAACAGTAAACATAAGGTGCTAATATTTTGTGTTGCAACATTCATTAGTTAAATAAAAAAACAAAGTTGCCATAATAGTATATGCATTTTATTTATCCTCAAATTTACTTTGGCATAATAATGGATACACATTATCTTTCCATGAAGAGATTAAAATGATAAGAAAATCGGATACATACTCATCAAATGTAACATTAATTATTTTTACTTTTTTTTATTTGTACTGTAGTTGCAATCAGCTACATCGAGATAGCCCTTTTGTTAAATGCATTTGTAGCTGCCATCTGCACATAAAACTTCTGGGTCGGTTTTCTTTATTCCATATAATTTTTAAAAGTCTTCATATTCGTGGTACATTTAATTTCAATAATACTGTTTTCACAGATTCCTTCAGGCAATTCTGCCTTCGTGGGATAGTTTTTGCAAGGCATTATACCACATTTTTTAAATTTTTTCCCCAAACTGGTACTTACAGTTTTCCTCACTTCATCCTCCAACATCCCATCGCGTTTCATGGTCGATGCATCTGACATTTTTCCTCCCATTATTAACATGATTAGAGTTGCATCATTCGTTTTGCATCGACTAAATTCAAATGCTTTTCAGGACGTCACTCTGCCATATCTTAACTCATGCCAAAAACAGCTTTGATGTTGGTCTGGTCTCTTCTTCAACTCTCATGTCATCTTCATCAGTCAGTACGAATTTTTTCAAATATGTGTCGTAGGACTATTTGTATTTCAGCTCCAATTTATGCATGGATAAACTTTTGATTACAAAGGTGTCTTTTTCATATTTTATTAACTTGCAGTTGTTTGAGTTTTATTTTCTTTCCTTTTAGAAACTTTTCACGTAGCTAACGTTTCCTGATTATGATTTTGGTAACACAAAACTAAGCAACTGATAGTTGGGAAACACGAAATATTTAAACGAAGATAAATACTGCGGATATTGTCGAAGTACAAATGACAGAAAATGACATTTACATAGATGTGACGTAATTCACTCTGATTGGTGTTCAACCTATCATGTCGGTTTGCTGTATTTTGTAGTTTTATTTTATCAAAAATATTATCAGTCTTGCTCATAATATAAAAATAAATACGTTTTTTATAATCCATGAATCATATTTCATTAGATAAATACATAATTTTAGTGATTCTTGGTTACTGTCATCATGCCTATTCAAAAACTAAAAAGTAATCTTAATTTTTTTTATCGGCTTTGATGAATTCTTAAGGCAAAATTACTTCAGATTTACATTTGTACTATTAAAATTTATCATAGCATAATAAAAATATAAAACTATCTTAAAACTATTTGCGCAGTTTAAGCTTGGTTATAAATTTAAGTTAATTAAAGTAGGGTGACATTTATAACAATAACGTACTTTTCTAGTCTTGTCTTGTGAAGTGTCTCTTGAATGGCGCTTCACCATATTTGTACCCTTAGTTTGCTTATATTTATTATACTTATCAAGTGTTCCCCAAAAAAAATTGCATAGACTTTTGCTTGCTACAATGTAGTGATCAAGTATTTTAAATAAGCTGTCGATTTCACTGTAGACTGTTCACATAGGAAGTACATTTTTTTTACTGAAATTGAATTTTTGATGACGGGAATAAAAATTGAATTTATGAATTCTTATTTTTTTTTTTAGTTATGTATAAATTCACCAATTAAAATATATCGTCTGTCATTTCTTTATACACTTAATATCAGTGTTCCAAAATGGTTCCTGGTTTTTACGTCACGTACAATTTACTCACAGACCTTAGACTGCACATTTTAACGAAAGAAATAGTTAAGTTGCACAGTGTGCTTAAATGGGTTTCCCTAGAATACGTCACTCAAGTTTTCACACATTTGCTTTGAATTTTTATCTTTAATACATTTTCAAGTACATACTTAATTCTAGTTCTTATTTTACTTAACTAGAGGTGAGAAAAATTAATTAAAATTTACACCATTACATTATAGGCCAGGAAAATAAGCTGGGAATTGACCATTTTGCGACTTTTTGTTTCGGCAAGCTGAATTTATCACTATAGATGCTAAATGTTATGTGCAATAACATATTAGTTTCCACAGTCATAAAAATGGGGGGAGGATTGTTTACAGGGTGGTTAATTGTATAATTTTACGTAAATTCACGTTTTTCGCTTATAACTTTTTTCCGTTCATTTCCACGAGAAAACAGTAGGGTACTTTTTTTTTCGTCTTCAGAAGACTAGCCCTCGAGCGTCAAAAAATATTGATTAGATCAAAAGAAGAAGAAGAAGAAGTTTATTTATGACTTTTTGAATTAAACATTTATAAACTGCGTTATTATTACCATAACATTTTGTCATCGCATCCTTTCATTCCTTATCACTGTCTAATAACTCGCACGAAATCTGGAATCGGTAAGTTGAATAGTTTACAAGTTATGGCCTTATAAACAAATTAACTAATTATTAGTCTGGACGATCCCGAGGATCTTCCACAATCGCACTGATTTTTTTCAAGGTAGGTTTCATAATAATACGTTGAAATCTATATATATATATATATATATAAATTTCAAATAGACAACCTGGAATTTTTTTTTTATTTTTTAGCCTTAGTTGCAAAATGAAATATACGACGCACGAGCGTGATATAGTTATATATTTCGTCAAAGTTGACGGCCGATTGTTAAACAAATTAAGTTGGTAGTGGCAAAAACCCATAACCGGCAACTCGAGTACTTTCCCAGGTAAAAATATTTTATTTGTGAAAGTATGTTAAGTGCATAAGAAATATTGTGAAAAGTCAGTGGGTCGCTTGATTTTCGGTGAGCCGTGGCGCGGCGGAAGGGTAGGCGAAGAGAAAGACAGTGAGTCCGAAGAAAATGACGATAATATTCATTGTCCTGCCGTTAAATAAGGGAAATTCGCTTGAAAATAATATATTTGACAGTCTGTAACTCCGTTGTTTTTCAACAAATCTTGACGATTTTTTTTTAACTGAAGGGGGCGATTTAGTATGTATATTTTTACCCTGTAACAGAGCTTCAGATGAGGACGCAAATCATCGAAGGAACTAACATAATTGAATATTATTATATATCAATGTATTCGCAATGGTTCCCGCTAGTGAGTGAGATAAATTTCAATGCTCATGAGAACAGAAGAATAATTTAAATAAATGCCTCAATTTTAACCATACTGTTAGTCTGTCGATATATTGCATTTACGACGGAACTAGGTTAGGCACAATAACCAAACTACTTCACTCACTAGAACGGACACCTAGGATCATATCTAATTTTCAGATTAATATTTATTAATAATTCTATAATTTGTGTCCTCAAGTAAAATGACAACATTTTGCACACAACTTCATTTTTATTTTGTATCTAAACCAGAATTGTAGCGATTCTAAGATATTCTAAGTATAATTAATTTGTATACTCTGTCACAGGTATCGCTACCCTTGAAAATGAAAGTGAAAACACAGAGTAGGTTTATTATAAAATGTGTGCAGAAATAAATCATAATGGTCTAATATTATCTTTGATATATAAATATGGGTAATTTTTTAAAAGTACCTAAGTAATAAGATTTTGTAAAGCTTAAGTAGTACGAAAATATAACACATAAAAAACCAATAATATGTACTAATTTTTCTTTATTAAGAATAAAGATTAAATTTTACGTACAGGGTGCCCCACATAAAATCGTTATTTATGTTCCACTTCCTTGGTAGCTTCAGAATAAATTTACAGCTTAAAAATTAGCCTGGCTCAGGTAGATTTCTTCTTCAATCTACAAATCTACAAATCTTCAAGCTACTTACCGATAAGAAGGAAACCATTGGATATTTAATGAAAAAAGTTACGACCAAAAAAGTAATACATTCTAGAATATGAATATAACTAACACGATTTTAATTTCATATTGTCTTGACAATCAACTTTTGCTTATTTTTAGTCACTTACTATCGAAATAAATGAAATAGACCTCTGAGTTTGGAAACCGATATTAAGAAAACGTAGGGGCAAAAAATTTGAAATTTCGACCATATATAGCCTCACTATTACTCTATTGTGTGCTAAAATTTCAGTTGGTTTCGTTATCCCATTTTTTAGTTATTAATGAAAATGTTGAAAAAATCACGGTTTTCTGCATATAAAATTATTGATACCTCTCACTTTAACTCGTAATTTTTTTGTTAACTGATAATAAAAAAAATTCCAATTTTTACTGACGATAAGTCGAACTATTGTCTTTAATACTGTAAAGGTCATTTGTCTCAAAAGGTCTTCTTTTTTTATTTGTAAGTAAAACAGAAGGGAGTGTTATCTCCGTAAATATGGCGTTCTTTAAAAAAAGAAAAAACTGTCATAGGTAGCAAATAACTGTAAACAACAATTTGAAAAAATATGTTAAAATAATACAGTTATAACTATGATATTCTTAAAAACAGTATCGGAATGGTCAATTACGTTCACGGTCCGATGCAGAGTATACAGGATAGCCTTTATAACTGTATTTTTTCAAATTGTTGTTTACGGAGATAGCATCCCCTTCTGTTTTGCTTAAAAATAAAAAAAAAGCTTTCGAGACAAATGACCTTCACAGTACTAAAGACGATAGTACGACTTATAGTCAGTAAAAATTTGAATTTTTTTTTGTTTAATTTTTTCCCCGTTATTTTATCATCTTCTAGGTTGAAAAAAATCTCGATTCTGAAAATTTCAAATCGATGTTTTAATTCCTAAAGGCTACTCATAATTATTTTAATTTTCAAAGTAGTGTAGGTAGGTACCTACCTATGTTTTCAAGCGACCTCTAAAAAATAAATATCAACGAACTAACAATTTTTTTCATTGAATTTGATCAACAAAATAATAGAAATTAATCACGAGACACTTAATAAATGTCTTGACGCAAAATTTACTACCGCACTGTGAGTATCAAATATTTATAATTTTTTAATTTTTTTAAAATTTTGTATTATTTAGAGGTCGCTCAACTCTGAAAATTAAAATAATTATGAGTGACCTTTAGAAATTAAAATATCGATTTGAAATTTTCAGAATCGAGATTTTTTTTCAACCAAGAAAATAATAAAATAACGGGAAAAAAATTAAACAAAAAAAAATTCAATTTTGGAAATTTTTAAAAATCTTGAGCGACCTTTAAAAAAATTTTTTTGAGCTGATTTTTAGAGGGGTCTCTTAAAACATGATATACTAACATATTTTCACAAGACACGAGAAAAAAATCGTTTTTTTTTTTGGACCACCCTACTATACATATTATTCTCCAAACGTAATTAGTAGCAAGTTTCTATATATTTTAGTAATTAGGCAGTGTTTTTTAAATTAATACGACTCACCAAAGTAAAAAAATAATTCAAGTTATATAATTTGCACTGAAAATAGCAGGTAATTTACTTATCGGATCGTTAACATGAAAATATAAACATTAGACTGTTGACTATTCCTGTCATACGTTTTTTAAGCTTTTGAAGAAGAAACTACATGAAATTTTAAAAATTATATTTGCTTTTATAATAAAGGAATGGTAATTCTAAGATTGTTTAAGCTTATTAACTAAAAATTATTGCCTACTTAATAAAAAAATTATTATTGTCCTCGATAATCTATTAATGATTAATAAAATCTTTACTCTCTTTCCTTATAAGACTGTATGTAACAAATTGGAGCCGTTCCTGAACAATCGGGCGCGAGGCCTGTTAAAATATAGGTCCAGCGTAAATTATTAAACAACACACCTTGAAGCGTTGGCCGCTAGAGCTAGAGCAGCACTTGCCAGGGTCCCGTTTCGTGACTCACGCTGGGCAATATTTTTTGTACAAAATCCCGTCCTTAAAGCTCTTTTCATAAGCTTTCCGAATATGTAATAAAATAATATATAACTATATCACGCTCGTGCGTTGTATATTTCATTTTGTCACTAAGGCTAAAAATAAAAAAATTCCAGGTTGCAAATTTGAAATTAAAAAAAAATTTATAGATTTCAACGTATTATTATGAAATCTACCTTGAAAAAAATCAGTGCGATTGTGGAAGATCCTTGGGATCGTCCAGACTAATAATTAGTTAATTTATTTATAAGGCCATAACTTGTAAACTATTCAAGTTACCGATTCCAGATTTCGTGTGAGTTATTAGACAATGATAAAGAATGAGAGGATGCGATGCCAAAACGTTCTGGTAATAATAACGCAGTTTATAAATCGTCGTGGCGCCTCCAAATTACGCTATGTGCATTTTTTCCAAAAATTTGTTTTTTATTGTTCCTGGTAGATTAGCGAGCTCTCCACCTGCCAATATAACTAATTTGGTGAAATTTTTGTTAATTTTACTTAATTCCCAATATTAATATATTCCGCTATGTGATCTTAACAAAAATGGAGCATCGATAACAGCTAAGTGCATCAATCTTCAACTTCTTACACATAGCGGATTTCATGTCAAACATTTTGCATTAAAAATGCGCTATGTGTTACAGTTCGTACAGAAAATAACATTTCGGAACAAGTTGCGGAGAGTACCAAAATGACAAAGAAAATATGAATCAAAAAGAAAAACACAAAAAATTTAGGTTACAGGGAAAAGCATATAAATCTTACAAACGAGTAGTTAACCAGAAGTACATCTGTGTAGAAAGACAGGAAAGAAAAATACAACCTAAACTATGTTCACATCGAAGGTCGGAAAATAAAAAGGAAATTAAAAAACTAGTAGAAGCTTTATGTGCGATTCTATATCTTAAAAATATAGAAAAAGACAGTTCGACTTATTTTGGAGACTGGAATCTTGGGACGCCAAGAGAGGGTACATTAAAGGTTTGGTTGACTATAGACCTGTAATAAGAAGAAGAAAAGAAACATCAAGAAAAAGTACACGAAAATGTAATGCTTTTGATTGTTTCTTACCTGGCCCTTCTGGAGTAAAAGTTAGGGTATGTAGAAACTTTTTTTGTCAACATTCGATTTAAAAAAGATACATTCAATAACTGGATTCAGGACAATGTGGAGGTAAGTGTATCAAGCAACAGCAGCATTAATAATAGTGGAAATTCAAGTAATATTTGCAAGGAACAAAATAAAGACAACACACAAAGTAATAATAATGAAGAAGTTAAAAGAGGAGAAAAAAGGAAAAAACTAAATCTCACATTAAAAAAAGGAAATTAAAAAAAAACATGGATTACATGAACAAACAATACAAGTCGGATTCAGTTAAGCAGTGGTTAGGGTTACTGCCGAAAATCCCAAGGCATTACTCTTCGAGCTCCAGAATACATGTTGAGGACTCTTTTAGATCTTAGACATATGCATACAGTGTACAAGGAATGGTGTTTGGAAAATCAATGTCAAGCGGTTGAAAGAAAATGTTTTAGTGAAATTTTAGAAAAAAATAAAATATCCATATTTAAACCACGTAAGGATCAATACGATATCTGCGTTGGTTTTAAAAATGGCAATATAGGAACAGATGAATACGATCTTCATATTTTAAAAAAAGATTAAGCTAAAATCGCCAAGCAGAACGCCATTACATCGTGTTCAAATACAACGCTTGTAGTTACAATGGACAAACAAAGTGTTCTGCTCTGTCCGAAATTGCTGGTTTCGAAACAGTACTACAAACAGAAATTACAGTTTCACAATTTCACCTTTTACATAAACAATAATAAAGACGTGCATTGTTATGTTTGGCATGAGTATGATACAGGAGTAACTTCTAACGAGTTTACTACTTGCATCTTAGATTTCCTAGAAATAGTAGGAAGTCAGTACTCCAAAATAATGCTTATATCAGATGGATGTACCTACCAGAATAAAAATAAGGTTCTCGTTAGCGCATTGTCAGACTATACAATTAAGTATCCCGAGAGAGATTCAGCAAATTATATTGGAAAAAGGACACACCATGATGGAGGTTGACAGCGTCCACTCAACTCTAGAACGGCTTTTTAATCCCCCCATATTTACACCTGCGGACTATGTAAGCATAATCCATGAAGCACGTCCCAAACAACCATACATTGTTAATCAAATTGATTTCGGCTTTTTCAAAAATTTCGAAAAACTTAACTCTAACTACTCTTCAATTAGACCCGGTAAAAAATCCGGAGATGCCATACTCACGGAAATTAGAGCGTTACAATACAAAACCGGAAACGTGCACTATAAACTGCGACATAGTGAAGAATGGTCCATTCTGAATCAAAGAAGAGTCAGGAAAAGTGCCCAATCGGTAAAGCCACTTTACAGATCTGCCTTAAAAATTCGAAAGTCTTCAATGTTTAAAAGAATATATGCATAAAGATAACCATCTGTTCTACAACTTAAAGATAAAATAATTTTTTTTAGTTTTATGAATATTATGCTTTTAAAAATGTGTAGATATTTACGCCTAATAGAAAAAAGTTTTTTATATTACCATGTTTTATTTAAAGTACAATTATTGAAAAATCCGCTATGTGATTATAAGTAAACGGCCGAAATCGGCTATGTGCAATTACTCAGAGAAAAATAGAAATTATTAACCATAATTATTGCAAAATATGTAAATTCTAGAAACCATTATGCAACTATCAATAAATTGGTTCTTGCTATACCATTTTTTAAGCTTTTTATTGCAATTATCAACCATAACAGATTTTCGCGATTCCTGTAAAATTTATAAAACTACACATAGCGTAATTTGGAGGCGCCACGACGAAATGTTTAATTCAAAAAGTCGTAAATAAACTACTACGTAAAAATTATACAATTAACCACCCTGTAAACAATCCTCCCCCCATTTTTATGACTGGAAACTAATATGTTATTGTACATAATATTTAGCATCTATAGTGATAAATTCAGCTTGCCGAAACAAAAAATCGCGTTCAACTCTATATTTCCTGGACTAATTTAGACTAGACGGTATCTTTTTTGGTTTGGGTGAATCGTATATCGAAGGAGATTTTTGGCTTTTTGGCTTTCAAATATCACTAGAAATGAAAATTTTTCTATGCGCATAAAAAAAAACGTGGGCTTAACTTTTGGCAGTACAATATGTTAAAAAAATTCGAAAAATGTCATATGTTTCTTCCTATTTAATTATGTATCTTTTCAAGAGTTGATTTTAGGCGAAAATGGAAGAGGAAAAAATGTTTGTAATTAATTTTTTTACAAAACATGCCTAGTTACAAATCGAATGAATCATGATTATTATGGTAAAAATCGAAAAAATCGCAAAAATGGGGTTAAAAACAATACTTTTTAGGGAATTTTTTTGGGGTATTTAAATTGGGTATAGGACCTTTATACTTGGCTTAAGAAAATTTCTTGTTATGTAGAATCATAACACCAAATTTCATCAAAATCGGTTCGATAGATTTTGCATAATAATTTTGCTATCCAGATTTTGAAAAAAAATTTGCAAATTTTAAAAATTTTGCACAGCAAAATCCAAGGCCCTTAGATACTTGAAAATTTAATCACATATAGAAGGGTTCTCAAGCTTTCAAACTTTTTTAAAAAAATTCGAATCCGTCAATTAGGAGAGCTCTGGCGCTTGTTTAAACATTGGTCGAATTTTCGTACTTATAAACAATTACAATAACTTTGTGAATATTCAATCAAATCAAATTTTTTAAAGCAGGTTTTAAAAGTTCTTGGGAAGACGCTTCTTTTAAAAAAAACAGATTGGTCAATTAGTTACGTAGTTATAGCCGATCAAAATTAACCGTCATTTACATCAAATGTACTGGGACATCCGGGCTAATTTTTCGAAAAATACCTTTGGTATTCCGAGTTCTTACCAGGTCTAAGATTACAATACTTTTCTCCAACCTGGCAACCCACTTTAAAACGTGTTTAAAATTATTAATGCAAGCGAGAAATTCAAGAAAATCGTACGGGTGGTGGTGGGGGAAGCAGAGAGCGCGGCCGCTTCGGTCTGCTCGAAATTGAATCGGCGAGTTCAAAATCGCGATGCGCTTTTGACGATTTTATTTTAAATTTTAGCGTATTTTCAAATGCATATCGTTAATAATTATTGGTCTTTCAAAAGTCCGATAATTATTTTCTATCACGCGCGCTCGCTATGGGACCTACAGTGTAGGGGGTTAGCACGGAAAGTGCTAGATTGTACAACGCTGCTATAGGTCCCATAACGACCCGCACTTGTGATAGAAAATAGTATGTGCAACTCGTTCGGAAAAGTTGCCATAGCGCCACTTGGGCGCTTTCCGCACTCGCTTCGCTCGTGCGTCAACTGCGTCCACGTGGCGCTATTGGCAACTTTTCCCCACTCGTTACACAATGTACTATATCTTTAAACTTCCTTTACTTATCAACTTTATTTTTCTATTGTATCAAAGGTAAGTGCATAAACTTATACAGGGTGTCTCATAATTAGCTGCCAACCCTGATTCTATGATCAAAACTAAGTAAAAAAGTTCATATGAACATGGGTCCGGAAATGCTTCCTAAGGGCACAGGGACCCATTGAAGAGGGAGGAATGGAAATCATTTTTTGCAATATCTCTCAATCGCGTTGTGATAAATGAATGAAATTTGGTATACACAGCTAAATTTTGATGAGCAATTTGATGGACTAATCCATTTATTTCCACAAGGTCCATTGGGGTGGGTACGGGGGGGCCCTTGGTACTTTGCGTGTGTAACTTTTTCATCTTTGACTTTTTAACAAATTGGACAGCAAATTCCGTTTTCCCGAACTGTTTTACGTTAAAAAGGTACTCTTGTTTCAAATCGTTATCTTTAACGGTTTCTGAGAAAATCGCTCTTGAATTAATCCCACTTTGGTCAATTTCATAGTAATTTAAACAAAATTATCAAGGTATTCTTATGTCAAAGTATTGTCAACCCGATTGCCAATTTAATAGTTCTAAGCGAAAAAAATGGAAGAGTTTACGGGACAAGAGTTAGTTGATATGATATTTATTTATGGCTTTTGCGATGGTAATGCTGCAGCGGCAGAACGCGAGTACGGGAGAAGGTTTCCAAACCGAAGGCTGCCATCAAGGAGGACATTCCCTACGGTATTCCGCAACTTAGCTGCAACCGCCACTTTTCGAAAGGCACCGGGTCAAGGACGTCCCAGGATTAATAGGGAAGCGGAGGTCCTTGACGCTATTGAACAAGATCCTACGACTAGCATACGGAACATTTCAAGGCAAATAAATGTTCCTCGGCCAACGGTACTACATATCTTAAAGATTTCCTTAACAGAATTGATTAGATGTGCTACTAACATTTCAGGTTGGAAGAATATTAAAGCGACAAGGTCTACATGCCTATCACTATCGACGTGTACATGGCTTGATACCAGAAGATTTTGCGCCACGTATGCAATTTTGTCGCTGGATTTTGTCGCTGGACAACGAGCAAGCTTCCAAAATTTTGTGGTGTGACGAAGCTACTTTTACCCGAAATGGAAAATTAAATTTTCATAATTCTCATTATTGGGAAGAAGAGAACCCACATGTTGTTCGGAGAACAAACTTCCAGCAACGGTTTTCCATAAATTTATGGGCGGGAATAATTCACGACACTCTGATTGGACCTATTGAAATTCCACAACGTCTCAATTCAAATCTTTATTTAAACTTACTTCAAGAAAATCTTCCCCAAATTCTCGATGATCTGCCTCTAAATTTACGACGTAACATGTTTTTTCAACACGATGGAGCCCCGGCACATAGTGGTCGCAATGTTCTAAATTTCCTAAACGAAAATTTCGCTGGACGGTGGATAGGGAGGCACGGACCGGTAGCTTGGCCGCCGCGTTCTCCCGACCTAACCCCGCTGGACTTCTTTTTCTGGGGATATCTAAATCAAAAAGTTTACGCCACCGAAGTCGATACCCGTGAGGAATTGCTGCAGCGTATCAATGATGCAGCCAATGAAATTCGTCAAAACCGTTTTAGCATCTTAATAGCTTCGAGAAGTGTTACACGTAGGGCAAGACTTTGTATCAGAGAAGGTGGAGGGTTTTTTGAACAGTTTTTAAAATAGCTTGTTGTCTGTTATCAAAATTAAGTTTCCATCTTATGATCCCTTCGAAAAGTGACGGTTGCAGCTAAATTGCGGAATACAGTGAGGAATGTCCTCCTTGATGTCAGCCTTCTGTTTGGAAACCTTCTGCCGTACTCGCGTTCTGCCGCGCAGCATTACCATCGCAAAAGCCATAAACAAATCATCATATCATAATTGTTCTACATCAATAATGTGTATTACTGATTACGTATTAAATTATTATTATTATTTTTTGTTTAAATTACTATGAAATTGACCAAAGTGGGATTAATTCAAGAGCGATTTTCTCAGAAACCGTTAAAGATAACGATTTGAAACAAGAGTACCTTTTTAACGTAAAACAGTTCGGGAAAACGGAATTTGCTGTCCAATTTGTTAAAAAGTCAAAGATGAAAAAGTTACACACGCAAAGTACCAAGGGCCCCCCCGTACCCACTCCAATGGACCTTGTGGAAATAAATGGATTAGTCCATCAAATTGCTCATCAAAATTTAGCTGTGTATACCAAATTTCATTCATTTATCACAACGCGATACCTTAATCACAGAAAAAAATATTAAAAAAATAACCTTTCATTTCAATATATTACTTCGTATTCGAAAAATACGACCTTGAAAAAATAGATACACTTACATACCGTTAGGAAAAGAATCTCTACAACTTGTATATATAGTGTTATTTTTTTAAAACCTGACATAGACCAACTTTTTTATTTGAAGTAATAGACTAGTACTTCTATATGCAAAGTTGTAGGAAATAACTTGATTAAGAAAAATTTACAAATAATTTTTCCGGTGTTAAACAAATTTGATTTGATTGAATATTCACAGTTATTCTAATTGTTTATAAGTACAAAAATTCGACTAATGTTTAAACAAGCGCCAGAGCTCTCCTAATTGACGGATTCAAATTTTTCAAAAAAAGTTTGAATGCTTGCGAACCCTTCTATATGCGATTAAATTTTCAAATATCTAAGGGCCTTGGTTTTTGCTGTGCAAAATTTTTAAAATGTGCAAATTTTTTTCAAAATCTGGATTGCAAAATTATTATGCAAAATCTAGCGAACCGATTTTGATGAAATTTAGTGTGATATTTCTACATAACATGTTTTCTTGAGCTAAGTATAAAGGTCCTATACCCAACTTAAATATACCCCAAAGAAAAATCCCTAAAAAGTATTATTTTTTAACCCCATTTTTGCGATTTTTTCGATTTTTACCATAATCATGATTCATTCGATTTGTACCTAGTCATATTTTGTAAAAAATTTAATTACAAACATTTTTTTCCTCTTCCATTTTTGCCTAAAATGAACTTCTGAAAAGATATATAATTAAATAGGAAGAAAAATATGACATTTTTCGAATTTTTTTAACATATTGTGCCGCTAAAAGTTAAGCCCACGTTTTTTTTATGCGCATAGAAAAATTTTCATTTTTAGTGATATTTGAAAGCCAAAAAGCCAAAAGTCTCCGGGGATATACGATTCACCCAAATATGGCTTTTTGAAACAGATACCGTCTCGACTAATTAGAGTAAGTAACTTATAAGAAGCTGCAGAATTGACATAAGTATCAATGTTATTAAAAAATGTGTTTCTTCCATAACATTATGTTGTTATATTTATGTAGTTATTTATTTTGTTCTGGTTAGTTATATTTATTTTCTGTTATCTTAATTAATTGATGTTTTACTAAACATTAAAATAAATGAAAAACTTGCCAAATTATATCACACGGGTTGCTGAACTCTGCATAGGTAAAGTAAAGTAATAATATAATAATATGTCATTTTAAAGTGCATGAAGAATTTATGATGAATTCGTATTTGCTTCAAAGGAAATTCATTGATAATGTACATCTAATAGAATTTTCGCTTTACTTCCACTATTCCACTCGTTGCATGCCGAGTACAAAAGTGCTAGTAATCCAAAAATGATATATACAAGGTGTTATGTAATCTCTCGGAAACGTATAGAGCAGAGGTCGGCAACTGGCGGGCCGCGGTCCAGATCCGGACCCCCAAAGTAAGTGTAACTTACTTAAATAAATAATTTAAAAAATATTTTTTTACGTTTGAGTGTCACACTTCATTTTTCTAGTATTTTACAATTGTGTGCGACTGATTTGAGTTCTTAATGGTTAGTAAGCAAATTAAAATAAAAAATTAGTAAGAAATATGATTTTTTTCTGGACCTCGTTAAAAATTTTCAAAAGCATCCGGACCCCACCTAATATTACTTGCCGACCCCTGGTATAGAGAATGTGAAAATAACAGTAAAACTTCCTATAATTATTTTTTCCTAATATTCCTCTTAATAGACGTATCGGGCGCCCAAAGGGATAACTTTTAGTTCTAACTTTGAAACCGCCTTGTAAATTTTGACAAAATTTAGGTGTAATGTATTACAGATAATTGATGATTCAATGTTAAAACCGGTTTATTTTTTGTTGCAAGGTGCAAAAGCAGACGAGTCCCAATACATATATTTTTTTTTTAATTTTAACAGATATACTATCAAACTGAAAATATTTTTAGATACCATGAGACTTCCTTAATAAAATATAATCTTCATTTGTTTCTATAAAATAAATGGTTTCCGAGATAAATCGTTTTTTTAATACGGGCAGCTACAATTAAAATTTATTTTTTTGCAAATTGTTTGAAGTATTTAGTTCATTTAACTTTACCAAGACCAAGTTCAAAAACTTTTAAAAGAGCGAATAGCTATAACTATAGCTTAAGACGAACAAGTTTAAAATAAAAAATAATCATTTACTTAAAAAAAAAATAAAAAAGGAAAACTAAGTGTTCAAAGTCAACGCCCATGCACTTTTTAATTCTACAAGTTGGATTATTATCAATCTGTTAGTTCTGTGTTATTCTCAGCAAAAGTTCTTTTCTAGACTCCAATGTCCATGAGTAGTCCCATAAAATATGAGGTGCATAATCGTGCATCTTTTGAACATCCTAGTAGTATTTTAATTTGGTTTTCTTAAACTATTATAAATTAAAGATTTTAGAACTAAAATTAAGTAAACTAAATACATTAAATAATTTATAAAAAATTAAACTAGTTATTGCTTATCTTGTATTAATTGTTTTTACTTTTGTTTCAAAAACCAATTTATCCTGGGACCCTTTTCATTTTATCGAAATAAATGGACTGTTTATTTAAGAAAAATTCTTGGAATATCTAAAAATAATATTTTTAGTTCGACAATATAACATACATTAAATTATCAAAAAAATATTTATTCATGGACACTTATCTGTAAATACAGTACACCATAATTTTATCTAAATTACAAGGAGATTTAAAGTTAAATCCAAACACTGCAAGCAGTCTCTAGGTACCCCTTTGGAGCCTAATATCTCTGTTAGGAGGAGCATTAGGAAAAAATTGTAGTGAGTAATACTGTTGGACACCCTGTATATTTAATTTAAACTGAAAACAGGAACGGCTGTATCGAATTATGTGATTACTCTTGTGCAGTATACTCATTAATAATAAAAATATGTAGTAGATAGATGCAAAGAATTTGAAACTGTTTTAGCTTTATTTTTGTGGTCACTCTTAACAACAGCGAGACTTATAATATATTGTAGTAGTAGAGTTTGGTACTATTCACACAGATTTATTCAAATATTAACATATTACCTTAAATTTAGCTGCTTCGTAAGAGTCCTGACAGAAGATTAGGTTCTAGTGAAAGAGATGCAGATGATGTAAAGAAGCAAGCATTTTTTAGACATATCCATTGGGATGAATTGCTACATCGAAGGATACCACCACCATTTGTTCCTACTATTGTAAGTTTTGAATTTTATCAATAGCGCGGAATTTTTTTTTAAATAAAAGTACTTGCCTACCAGCTTTTCTATGACTTTGATAAAACAGAAACTGATAATACATTTAAAAAATGCCTTTACTAGTAAAAACACTTTGTAAAAGGAAATATTCGAGAAAGGGTATTTCTTCAAGGAAAGGACTCCGCACACACCTTGTGGTAATTGGTCTTTCTGTGAAATTTCCTGAAAAATGGATTCTTTGGTTCCTTTTTTATTACTGGTCAAAAATCTTCATGGCCACGAAACTCTAAATATCCATCTGGAGGCGGTAGGGCCCACAATAGAGTCAAAAACAGTGAAAAATTGATTCACTCTAATATAGTTAACATATAATGTAGCAAATATAACTTTTTTAACACATAATTAATTTATCTTATTTAACAATAATTAGAAATCTGTGAAATTCTCTCACAAATAATGAATAACGACAATTACCGCTGACTTAAAATAACCCATATGCGTATGAGGAGGTTGTCAAGTCCGATTTTGCACATCATTTTACCTTGAAAAGGTCAGTGTAAATCTGTATGTTTATCTGATTTAGTTGATGAATTATACTAACAAATTATGGGATTAAAAATGTTAATTTGATAAATAAAATATTAACGATTTTTATTTATGCTCGGTATAAAGTCAATATTAGATATTCATCAACAGACTTGCTAAATAGTGTTTATGACGCAGGTGATCCGACTTCCACAAGTAAATCCTAATGATCCTCAACTGATTCAAGGTTAAGAAAACTACATAAATCTCTCATTGACATTATGCATAAACAAAAATCCTTAATATTTTTTATCAAAATAACATTTTTAATCCCATATACACCAGGAAAATTAGCGAAAATAAAAGAGAAACTCGAAAAAATTCCTATCCGCGATATTATTGTAAAATTGTCTAAAGGAACATAATACAAGACATCTCTCATCTCGTGAGTCAAACAATTTTATTAGCTAACTTTTCTATTTAAACAAATAAGTGGAGAAGACAGTTTTTTCACTTTGCTGGGAAAACCATCAATTTTAGCAAAAAGTAGTCACAGACAGCTTGTAGAGAATAAAATTATCTACAAAATGAGACTTGTTAAATTAAAATCAGTTAATAAACAAAAAAGTTATTGCAAAAAAAAACAAGAAAAGTGCCCATTTTTTAGTTTGTTTATAACTATCGCATTTATTGTTAAAATTTTATAAAACCTATGACAAGTTGAGGGTTTTGTCATACTTTAAAAGTGTGCCAAAAGTTGGCGCTGTAGGTGCAATAGTTTTTGCACAATTCAATTTGTTTATAACGGAGGCTTAAAAATTTATAAACTTTAAGCCTCTGTACAGGCGTTAATTTTCAACCAAACATGATTCTGAAAGCATCATTGTAATCTTAAATACGTAATTAAATGACCTATTAAAAAATATCACCGTTTTTTTGACATTAACATTCTCAAATTGTGCATTAAAAAACCGTGCGTTTTTCGCTTATAAACAATTTGAATAAAATTGTTGCTATTTATGCTACCTCACCGAAAATAGCTTCAATGGATAGCTGGCAAAAAAAATACAACTTTTAAAAAGTACCCTCTATGACCAACAGGAGCCAAGATAAGAATTTTTTTTTTTTTAATCAGCGCAATTGTTTATAAACATTAGGACTTGAATTTTTCGCAAAATAAAGTTACGACGTAAACTACGATTTCCCGTGAATTGCATTGAAAAATGTGGAAAATTAACGACTCACGAGCCCTTTAAAGAGAAGGTACTTGCTAAGTAAACTGTCCGGCGTGGTGATGGAGAAAGTTTGTCCAATCGAGTCGCGCGCGCGAGAAGAGTGAAATCTAAAGTTCATATTGATGCGCGTTGTAAACTTTGCAATATCTTGACTTCTATTCAACATAGAAACTTCTTTTTTTTTTAAATTGGGGTAGCCCGACGAAAAAATAACAATCGGCATATTTGCGAATTTGTAGAATAGCCCTGAACCCCAGAAAAATAATTTTATAATAATTTTTTTTTTAATTTACAAAAATGTCACAAAAATTATTGTTAAACGAAATATTAATTCAAATTTCAATTTCGGAATTATTAAATAAATATATGAAACTATCATTCATTTAAAACGTTTTTTTAAGTCAAAGAAAACTTATTTTTTCAATATTTTGTTAGTTATTTAATTACAATTTAAATGTAAAATTAAAGTAAAAATTCATAAATTATTTTCAAATTATTATTTCTCATAAAAATAGAAAAAATTTTAAATTTTAAATTGTATTATATTGCATTATTTATATCTATTATTGAAAATGGTTGTGATTAATATTTTTTGAATTAATTTTGATTATGTTTATAAAATTAGTAATAAATATAATAAAAAAAACTTTATATATTAAAATTTCAGGAAGTTAAAATTGTAATTTTATCGACCGCGTTATTTTTAATATTTTTTAATTTTGAGAATTTTGCAATAAATTCAAATGCTTTTTATTCTTTTTTAAATCTTTTAACAATAAATAATAATTTGAAAATAATTTGTGAATTTTTACTTTAATTTTACATTTAAATCGTAATTAAATAGCTAACAAAATATTGAAAAAATTAGTTTACTTTGGCTTAATATGTAAAAAAATAACTTTTTAAATGAACGATAGCTTCATTTATTTATTTAATAATAGTAAAATAATTCAGAAATTGAAATTTTAATTAATTTTTCGTTTAACAATAATTTTTGTGACATTTTTCAGGGCTATTCTACAAATTCGTAAATATGCCCATTGTTATTTTTTCGTCGAGCTACCCCAGTTTAAAAAAAAAAAAAGAAGTTTCTATAATGAATAGAAGCCGAGATATTGCAAAATTTTACAACGCGCATCAATTTGAACTTTGGATTTCACTTTTGTATCGATTTGTAATCGCTTGGACGAGCTTCCACCACCACCAGGCCGGACATTTTACTTAGCAAGTACCTTCTCTTTAAAGGACTCGTGAGTCGTTAATTTTCCACATTTTTCAATGCAATTCATGGGAAATCGTAGTTTACGTCGTAAACTTTATTTTGCGAAAAATTCAAGTCTTAATGATTATAAACAATTGCGCTACGATTTAAAAAAAAATCTTATCTTGGCTCTTGTTGGTGGTAGAGGGTGCTTAAAAAAAAAATTTATTTTTTTGCCAGCTATCCATTGAATCTATTTTCGGTGAGATAGCATAAATAGCAACAATTTTATTCAACTGGTTTATAAGCGAAAAACGCACGGTTTTTTAATGCACAATTTGAGAATGTTAATGTCAAAAAAACGGTGTTTAGGCATTCTTAAAAGGGTAATATTGGTTGCCTGCAATTAAAGGAAAATAAATACATACCTATCTCCATACCGATATCAGTAAATAGGTAAAAAAGGCAGTCTCGAAGCAGACACGCGATGCCTAGTTTTGCCTAGTATTGAAATAATTTGAATTATTGTTGCTGATTGTTATTAAGAAATCATCCCATCTCCCTCCCCCATCCTATTGAGTTCTCCAGTGATGGACCAGAACCCCGATTTGCCCAAAGGTGAGTCCATTAATATTTTTTTTTGTTGTTAATCCATTTAATTTTTATACAGTCCGCTATTCGCCGAAACATTGGTTCCTTCGAGCCGAGATTGCTTTGTTAAGTAATTATTGTTAAAAAAGTACCTAGCTTAACAGGTAGATCGTAAACCTAGTTTACGATTTACATTTGTTTAGTGCCCAGTTAATTGTAGGAGACCAATTTGCCTCATTTTATTGCCATTTTTTCTCGAATTTTGATACCGAATATATATTATGCCTTTTTTTGTATAAATTATAACCGGTCATTGTGACTTTGATATTTATATACGTTTCTTATCTGCATTGAAGGATTGCCTTAGGTAATATAGTAGTTTACCAGTATTTCCAATAGTGTTGCATTATATTGCCTCGTAAAGAAAACTTTTAATTCGTTAAAAATAAAAAGTAACCGTTCGTATTTGCTTGTCGTTTCGTTTTTTGCATCGATGTGTAGAATTTGAGGTTTTTGTATTTATTTTGTGTATATACCTTTTCCAATAGATATTCCCATTAAATAATAAGCATATTATTTTTGAAATTAAGTCATTTATTAGTTAGATTAATTAAATATACCGTGAATTCAAGAGAGCCTATTACAATAATAATATTACCTACCTACATGGAGTTTATTATACATTTTTGTTGCTTCATATTTTTTACAAGTGCAAATAAAATACCAAAATGTCTAAATCAACCGAGGAATTGAAGCTAGATCGCTTACGTTCGAAACGGGAAAGGCTTTTCAGACGGGTCCAGTTGTGTCATGATGCTGGAGAAGCTGTTAAGGCAGATCCAGAAAATGCACAAAAATTAGAAAATTTTAAAATCCGCTATAATACATTTTCCGAAACCATTTCCGAATATAGAAATTTAATCGATGATATAATTGTTGTGAAACAACAAATAAAACCAGATGAAAATCCATCGTACAGTATCCTTGAAGCCGTTGAAGATTTAACCGATCGTATTGAAATTATTGAATACATGGCATCTTTATTTATTAAAACTCCGATTGTACCACCGAACGCAAATAATAGTAACCAAAATAGTCATTCTCGGATTCATATGCCTAACATTGAACTTGTAAAATTTGATGGATCTGATATAATGTTGTGGCCGTTATTTTACAAAAATTTTAAGCAACTAATTCATTCTAGAACCGATTTTTCTAACGCAGAAAAATTACAGTACCTGTTAGGTAGCATCTCTGGTAAAGCATTAAAAATTTGTAGTAACGTTGAAACGATTCCAAACAATTACCCTATTATATGGAATACTTTAGAAAAAACATATCAAGATAAAAAACTCTTGTCGAGTGTGTATTTAGATAGAATAATAAATTGTCGTAATATATCGAATCATAACCCCAGTAGCTTACAAACATTTTTAGAAAAATTTGATCCAAATGTTAACGCCTTAAAAAACTTAAAACTTCCAGATTTAGCTGACTTCATGTTAGCGTTGTCAAAATTGTCTCAGGAGACCATAAATTCTTTTGAATTAATTCGTAGCCAAAAGTCAGAAATACCGACATATAAAGATTTAATAGATTTTATTCGTCAGCAAAGCAAAATAATTTCCAAAAATGAAAAGCTTCGTTTTAGTCATCCAAATCAGGGTAGTAGTGGTAATAATAATTTCCGAAATAGTAAAACGTTTTTTGTTAATAACCCAACTCAGTCTTATATGAAAAATTGTATTGCATGCAATAGAGGAGTACATTTGCTAAAAGAGTGCAATGTGTTTAAAAATGACTCGGTGGAAGAGCGATTCCAAAAAATTAAAGCTAATCATTTATGTATCAATTGTTTCTCAGCTAAACATGTAGTTTCAAATTGCCAATCCAAATTTCATTGTACAATTTGTAAAAAGAAGCACCACACTTTATTACACCGGTCTCATGTTCCAATTAATAGAAATAGTTCATCTAGTATTCCAACTGCACAGGCCAGTACTAGTTCGGATTCTTTACAAGATCCACCCCATTCACCTCCTAATGTCTTGGTATCTCAAAGTTCAAAAACGGTTTTGTTAAGTACCGCCATTGTCAAAGTATTTGACAGATGGAATAAGGAACAAAATATTCGAGTAATTATAGATAATGGATCCATGTCCAATTTTTTGACCGTTGATTGTTGCAAGAAATTAGGCTTGACTTATACCAAATTAAACTCCCATGCTGTTGCTATAACCATAACTGTTTATTCCAACTTAAACCAAAATATTAAATATTCAATTGAAACCTTAGTAATTGATAAAATTAGTGGGAAACTGCCCTATTATACCGTAAATATTGATTCGTTTACGCATTTAAAATATTTGCCCTTGGCCGATCCTACTTTCAATATCCCTAGCAATATTGATGGACTTCTCGGAGCTTCGGTGTTTGCCAACATATTAGGTACCTACCCACAAGGTGACTGGAAATCAAAATAGTCCAACCGCTGTTCAAACTGCACTAGGTTATGTAGTCTTAGGTTCTGTTGAAAGTAGTAACGCTACTGAATACAACCAATCGTTTTGTGGTCTGTCAACTTTAGATTCATTAGTAGAAAAAATGTTTGATATCGAAAATTATGCCCCACCAATTTCCAAACCTGAAGATAGTATTTGTGAACACATATTTCTGGAATCAGTTAGTCGTGATAGCAAAGGCAGATTTACTGTTTCATTGCCCTTTAAGGAAAGTCCATGTAGCCTAGGAGACTCTTATTCCTTAGCCGAAAAAAGATTATTCGCTTTAGAAAAACAATTTGAAAAGTTCCCTGACCGAAAAGAAATGTATAGGTCTATATTTAGAGATTACCTGGATCAAAATCATATGTCACTAGTACCAAAAGAAAATATTGATCAATCGACTTCATATTTTATCCCCCATCATTGTGTTTATAATCCTGAAAGTATTTCTACCCCCTGTCGTGTAGTATTTGATGCAAGTATGAAGACCTCTTCTGGATTGTCGTTAAATGATATACTGTATACCGGCCCAAAATTACAAAATAACATGTTTACCATTTTATTAAATTTTCGTTTGCACCCTGTAGCTATAAATGCTGATATTAAACAATGTTATAGACAAATCAATGTGACAGAATCTCATAGACCTTACCAGAGAATATTATGGAGATTCGATATAAACGACCCTATTTCTATTTATGAATTGAACACTGTTACGTTTGGCGTTCGTTCAAGTCCTTATTTGAGTTTAAGAACAGTAAAGTTTTTAGCGGAATCTAATGCAAACCTATTTCCAAAAGGTGTTGAATGTATAGAACGAGACATGTATATGGACGACGTTATATCTAGTGTTCCAGATGTTGATACAGCATATAAGATTCATCTTGAATTAATTAACATATTTGAATCCGGTGGATTCCAATTACTAAAATGGGTTTCAAATTCCCAAAAATTATTGTCTAAAATCCCCAATCATTTAAAATCACCCAAAATTATAGAATTTGATAAAACCAATCTAAAAATCCTTGGACTACAATGGAGCCCCTATTTTGATGTTTTTATGTTCAAGTTGAATTTACAAATTTCTGATAGTACTAAACGAAATTTATTATCATGTGTAGCTCGGATCTTTGACCCTTTAGGATTTCTATCGCCTCTCACCTTTTTTATAAAATTGCTAATAAAAAAATTATGGGATCTGAATTTTGATTGGGACCAGGAAGCTCCTTTAGAAATAAGTAAAATTTGGACCAAATTTCAAAATGAACTACATTTATTAAACGAACTGAGAATACCGCGTCATATTTTTGTATTTGAGAACACTACAGTCAGTTTAGTTGGATTTTGCGATGCCAGTATGAATGGGTACGCAGCAGCAGTTTACGCGCGTACTTTAGATGATCAGGGAAATATAAATGTAAATTCGCTTTGTTCTCAATCGAAAATTTGTCCCAATTCTAAAATATCACTTCCACGACTAGAATTGTGTGCAGCTACATTATTAGCTCAACTTTTAGCTCATGTTCGAGATACATATAGTATTCGTAAACCATTAAATGAAATATTCGCCTTCTCTGATTCCATGATAACCCTCTATTGGATTCACTCCACTACCCGAAAGTGGAAACCCTTTGTAGCCAACCGAGTATCCAAAATTAGAAATTTAGTGGTATCATCTTGTTGGTTTTATGTTCCTACTCAAGAAAATATTTCCGATTGCGCTTCCAGAGGTCTCACACCCCTAAATTTAGTAAATCATCTTAGTTGGTTAAGCGGTCCTATTTGGTTAAAACTACTCCCTTCGAAATGGCCTGTTAAACCTTTAAATATCGATCAAGATGAAATATTAACCGATGAATGTGTTATACTATCAGCCTTAAAACCTGATATTTCTCCGTTATATCATTTAATAGAATATTTTTCCTCATGGACAAAACTCCTACAATCTACTATTTTTGTTTTAAAATTTGCAAAAATGTTACCACTCGCGCAATCAACGAAATTCCACTTTGAAAAAGCCGAATTAGTTTTAATTCAAGCCGTCCAGCAGCGTCATTTCCACTGCTACTATAAAAATATATTAGAAAATAAGCCACTGCCACCGTACTTGCGTAAACTCAATCCCTTCATTTGTGAAGGAATAATTAGAGTAGGAGGCAGATTAGCCAACAGCACCCTTAGTTTCGATAAAAGGTTTCCAATTTTATTACCTAAATCCGACCATTTTGTTACCTTACTTGTAGATTACAACCACAAATTGTTTGCACATACAGGAGCGTATTTATTGCATTCACTATTAAGACAAAATTACTGGATTTTATCTGCTAGGAGTTTAATTCGCCAACGCATCTGGAAATGCAATTATTGTTTTTGTATAGCTCCTAAGCCAACCTACCCATTAATGTCAAACTTGCCTTTTGAAAGAGTCAGTCAAGCCAAGGCCTTTTTCTCCACCGGGGTGGACTATACGGGTGCATTTACGATAATTTTAAGTTGTCGTAGAGGTGCTAAGACCCAAAAAGCATATGTTTGCTTATTTATTTGCCTTAGAACCAAAGCATTACACTTGGAGCTCGCCTCTGACCTTTCCATAGATTCGTTTCTGTTGGCATTTAAACGATTCATATCTAGGCGTGGTTTCTGTGCTACTTTATTCTTCGACAATGCCACCAACCTAGTGGGTTCTAAAAGAAAATTTGATGAAATTTATACCTTAACTAATTCCCGCGAATTTAAAAATGCCATGCAGCATGAATTTATAAGTAACAAAATAGAGTGGAAATTCAACCCCCCTTCCGCACCTCATTTTGGAGGCATTTGGGAGGCGAATATAAAAAGTGTAAAAGCTCATTTAAAAAGAGTGATAAATACACAAATTCTCACGTACGAGGAGTTCAATACTGTACTCGTACAAATCGAGGCTCTCATGAATTCTCGACCTTTATGTATCCTTAGTAGTGATCCAAATGATCCATCGGCGCTCACCCCAGCGCACTTTCTTTATGGAACTCCCTTAAATTCATTTCCTTCAGAAGACCTCTCTCTAAAACCTCTTGGTCATTTGGACAGATATAAACTCTTAGATGCAATGGTACAACACTATTGGAAAAGATGGCACGTAGAGTATTTACATACCCTACAGATGCGTTTAAAATGGAATACTGATTCCAATCCGGTCAAAGTAGATACCGTAGTAGTTATGATGCAGGATAATATTCCTCCTCTAAATTGGCCCTTAGCTGTTATTAAAAAATTGCATCCAGGTAACGATAGTATTGTACGCGTTGCCACAGTAAAAACAAAAAATGGCACGTACATTCGGCCTACTGTCAAATTATGTCCATTACCCACTCAATAATTTTAATAAATTACCTAGTATTAGCTTACATTTAGTATAATTTTGTTAATTTTAGTTTATGTAATTTTCCATTAAATTTACAATTTAATCCGCCCCGCCCCAGGATGTTTAGGCATTCTTAAAAGGGTAATATTGGTTGCCTGCAATTAAAGGAAAATAAATACATACCTATCTCCATACCGATATCAGTAAATAGGTAAAAAAGTCAGTCTCGAATTGAAGCAGACACGCGATGCCTAGTTTTGCCTAGTATTGAAATAATTTGAATTATTGTTGCTGATTGTTATTAAGAAATCATCCCATCTCCCTCCCCTATCCTATTGAGTTCTCCAGTGATGGACCAGAACCCCGATTTGCCCAAAGGTGAGTCCATTAATATTTTTTTGTTGTTGTTAATTCATTTAATTTTTATACAGTCCGCTATTCGCCGAAACAAACGGTGATATTTTTTAATAGGTCGCTTAATTATATCTTTAAGATTATAGTGACGCTTTCATAATCATGTTTGGTTGAAAATTAACGCCTGTACAGAGGCTTAAAGTTCATAACTTTTGGAGCCTCTGTTATAAACAAATTGAATTGTGCAAAAACTATTGCACCTACAGCGCCCACTTTTGGCACATTTTTAAAGTATGACAAAACCCTCAACTTGTCATTGGTTTTATAAAATTTTAATAATAAATGCGATAGTTATAAAGAAATTTAAAAATGGGCACTTTTCTTGTATTTTTGCAATAACTTTTTTGTTTATTAACCGATTTTAATTTAACAGTCTCATTTTATAGATAATTTTACTCCCTACAAGCTGTCTGTGAGTCACTTTTCGCTAAAATTGATGGTTTTCCCTGCAAAGTGAAAAAACTGTTTTCCTCACTTATTTGTTTAAATAGAAAAGTCAGCTAATAAAATGTTTTGACTCACGAGATGAGAGATGTCTCATGTTATGTTCCTTTAGAGACAATTTTACAATAATCTCGCAGATAGGACTTTTTTCGAGTAATTTTATATTTAAATAATAACGACTGTATCTTGAGTACACACTTCGGTGATTTAAAGAAAAGCCAAAGAAATTTGTATGTTAAAGTGTGTATAAAATTTTTATTAAAATCTTAGCTGAGCGCTTTCGACTACATAGTCATCATCGAAGCTATTCCTAAAATATCAACAAGAGGTTGAAATGACATTATATAAAGCAAATTTTTACTTACGTTAAATTTTAGATACCAAAAAATATTTAGGAAACGTTCAAATCTTAATAAGTTTGACATAACAATATACAACATTAAATATAACATCAATTACTGGTAAATAACAAGAGAAAGAAACAGAAATTAACTAACAATGTCGAACACGTGAAGTGAAATAAAGTGAGGTTAAATGTTAAATGAAATTGAAAATTTACAATCTACAATTCTAAGGATTACCAACTAAGAGAAAACAAAAATTTTTAAAGTTAAACTACCAATATACTAATAACAAACTATCAGTTGTAAATTAATGAGATTCCCAAAGATACTTGAATAAAGGTTTAAAATTACAATTTAAATTGACTTGAGTATTAACACAGTCATTAGGGTTCCTTTTAATTTCTCTTAGAATTTCTGTCTTCCAATAAATTAATTTTATGAAAATCAAAATTATTATGAATATTATGAAGAATTTTGCTATTGTTTGATGTCAAATTTAAATTTCAATAAGGAAGTGCAGATATTGCAACAATTATGTATTAATAATGATTTTTCTCCTGATATTGTACAGAGAACTATTAATAGAATTTTGTTTCAGAAAAATATAAATTTAGCTTTTCGTTTACAAAATGTTAACATTGATAATAATTACAATTTTAGATCTTTATCTTATTTAGGTAGTATTTAGGATAATATTTCAAAAATTTTAACTAAAAGTATTCCTAATCTCAAAATTTCCTTTAAAGTAAATAAGTCAATTTGTTCAAAACTTTCTAAAGTTAAAGATTCACAGGATAAATTGTCAAATAACGGTATATATTTGTTATCTTGTAATGATTGTCCCCTCACCTATGTTGGTAGAACCATTAGATCATTAAATATTCGTATTAATGAACATTTAAAAAGACCTGAAAAGTCAGCTTTTGGGCATCATATTAATTTTAATAACCATTCATTTTCACCTTTAAACAATAGCAAAATCTTCATAATCATAATAATTTTGATTTTTATAAAATTAATTTATTGGAAGACTTAGAAATTCTAAGAGAAATTTAAAGGAACCCTAATAACTGTGTTAATACTCAAGTCAATTTAAATTGTAATTTTAAACCTTTATTCAAGTAACTTTGGGAATCTCATTAATTTACAACTGATAGTTTGTTATTAGTATATTGGTAGTTTAACTTTAAAAATTTTTGTTTTCTCTTAGTTGGTAATCCTTAGAATTGTAGATTGTAAATTTTCAATTTCATTTAACATTTAACCTCACTTTATTTCACTTCACGTGTTCGACATTGTTAGTTAATTTCTGTTTCTTTCTCTTGTTATTTACCAGTAATTGATGTTATATTTAATGTTGTATATTGTTATGTCAAACTTATTAAGATTTGAACGTTTCCTAAATATTTTTTGGTATCTAAAATTTAACGTAAGTAAAAATTTGCTTTATATAATGTCATTTCAACCTCTTGTTGATATTTTAGGAATAGCTCCAATGATGACTATATCGTCGAAAGCGCTCAGCTAAGATTTTAATAAAAATTTTATACACACTTTAACATACAAATTTCTTTGGCTTTTCTTTAATTTTATAATTGCTTAACTAATAATAATATTTTAGTAAAATTCGTCAACTAAATCAGGTAAACCTACAGATTTCACAAGTAAAATAATATTCATACTGAAACAATAATATAGGTTCAAATTAAATATAGAATATAAATAAAATACAAATAAAAAATATGTATATAAATGTAAGAAGTACTTAATATAAAACCCTATAAATAAAAAATGGCATGTATTAAAAAAAATGTATGGTATTTTGTGTGTTTATTGAAAATACACCCAAAGAAACTGTCCTTTTTAAGGCAAAATGATGTGCAAAATTCGACTTGACAACCTCTTGGTGGCACAACAGGTTACTCTAATGTCATCGGTAATTGTCGTTATTCTTTATTTGTGAGAGCATTTCACAGCTTTTTATTAAATATATGGTAAATCATTGTTAAACAAACTGCATTATATGTTAAAAAAATTATATTTGAGAGTGAATCAATTTTTCATTATTTTTTACCCTTTTGTGGGCCCTACCGCCTCCAGATGGGCATTTAGAGCTTCGTTGTCATAAAGACTTTTGATCAGTGATAAAAGAGGGACAAGAAATCAATTTTCCAGGAAATTTTATAGAAAGACCAACTTCCATAAGGTGTGTGCGGGGTCCTTTAATAGCCACTATCTCAGAAATAAAAATTTTTCAGTAAACTATCACAATTATTTGCTAATCTATCTGCTTTTAAAGTTTGATCATTAAAAATCATCCCATATATTACTATTATTGAAGTATTTTATTTTTCCTACTTCAGTTTGATAATTTTTTTTAATTGGTAATTTTTTTTTAGCATTCTATGGAAGATGTAAGCAATTTTGATGAAGAATTCACATCAGAAAAGCCACAACTCACACCTCCGAAAGAACCAAGACAACTTACTAGCCAAGATCAAAATCTATTTAGAGATTTTACATATATAGCTGACTGGTGCTGACAATAATACTAAAATGTATTATATTTGATATTCATAGTTTTGAAAAAATATTATAATGCAATGAAGAACCATTATCTGAAATCTTGATCAATAACTGCCACAACCGTGGCATTGTGTATAAAGAACTAACGCTTTTAGATGCAAATCCTATAGATATCCATCATTTAGATTAATAATAAGAATTTCAATAAAAACGTTTTATACAAAGTTGTTCATTTTGATCCTTAGATTTTAGTAGAGAAATTCACGACATGAACATAATGAAATGTGGTATAGTGAATAATTACTAGATTCAGAAACTGGAAGTGAAAAATTGACTTATTGTTAATTATAAATTTTATATACATTCAACATTTTTTTTTACACCAAACCTTTTTTTAACGGGAGTACAAATTAATTCAGTCCGTTTTTCTGTTGCCTTTGTGTTTACGCCCACGAAGATCCAAACTTTCAAATACCCCGTACAAGCCCCCATACACTGATGGGCCGCCATAACTCAGTTTGTAAGCTCGCTCGACTGTGAAGCCGGAGATCCGTGGTTCAAATCTCGGGCCGGTTGTATTTTTTTTTTTTTTTTTGAGAAAATGTGTTATCAAACTTTTACATAGAGGGTGTTTAAAAAGGGGGTGTTAAATAATGTTATATTTACCAACCAGTGAAGAGAGCACCTGTGGGCCAAAGGCCCAAGAGAATGGAGAAATCTTTCTAGTAAATATATTACCCTCTGTTCAACGGGTGCCCTATCAGTTTCACATTCGCACGGGTAGGGCCTGTGAGGAACAAAACTGATAAGTACGCTGGTGACAGTTGTTTTTTTTCTTGGGATAATTTCATAATACAAGAAATAAAATTGTTTATGAAACTATTTCTTTGTACTTCAGGCAAAATTGGAAGTTATAATTTTAATATATTTTTTATATATATTTTATAAAAAATTCGGGAAAGAACCTTAATGAAGAAAAAACGACCGTTTTTTGGAAGTAGGTATTTATTAAAAAATGGTCAAATTGACTTAAAAAATTCATGGCATAGAAAGAAAAAAAATGTATGCACAAACTACAGGCTCTCAGACTTTCATCTTGAAATTTTCAAAACATTCCCCACAGCAAGCCATTATGTGCTCCATGCTAGAGATGTCAAATATGATTACTTTTGAGTAATCATGAGTACCGATTACTTTCAGTATAAGTAATCAGTACCATTGTATAAGTAAATATAGTAATATAATCCCCATGTAAATTTTGTTAACCAGTAAAATGATACGAAAGATAGTGTGGACATCTATCGGCTGTCTCCTTATTAATATTTCTGAAATTTGTGCTAAAGAACTAACTGTAGGTCTAGGCGGTCTCTACTATACTGTTATTATACAAGGGGTATAGTAATTCGTTTGTAGATGGCTCTAGGTAAGACTGGAATAAAAAAAATCGCCACTACACAATGCATAAAAAACTGGTGTTGAATCGGTGTTCTGTTTACTGTATACATAGGTATTTAAAATAAATTAATAATGGCAGGAAATATATGTCAATATTATAAATGTGGGAAATTTAAAGCAAAATTTCCCAATGTAATATTACATCGATTTCCATCGGAAAAATATGGTGGTGAAGAACGAATTAAAAAATGGATAAGAAAATTGTGGCGAGTAAATAAATATACATATACAGGGTGTCCTAATATCATTATACCATAGGTAGGAATACTTTGAAAGTTAAATATTTTATTTAAAAGTTTAATACAAAATTTTCAACTTCAAAGATTCTTAAAAATTTTTACAAATTTCATTATCAAAATTGAGCAGTTTAATAAAAAATTTTAAACTTAAATAATTTTTTAAATTAATCACAATTTCATAGAAGTTTGCATTTTAATTTATGAATTATTTTCACCGATAAGGATAGAGGAAAGGTAAAAATTAGAGTTTACACCTTGAATAACTTAGAATAAATCGGAGAACATTTTCGTGGTCCATGATCGGGGTCCTATTTCTTACGACTCGGACATTGTGATTACTAATTATCAATAAAAAGCCAATGTGTCGGTGAAAATGATTTTTCGTGGGTTTGTAAAAAGCTACCAGAGTAACGTCGGTATGTCAAAAATATTATCAAGAATGTATATACTTATATCTAATAATTTTATACCTACTAATTTCAAGTTTTCGTCATTTCAAAAAAAAAGTTGTACTAGAAATTGACGTAGGTAAGTCTTGGCATTGTCTAGTATCTAGTATATAAAGACTTGACTCATTTTATCGCTGTAAGTTTTCTTTTAATGTTCTTAAATGAATGCATGATGATGTCTCTATCTAAATTAGTTCTGGAAATATGAGGTATATGCGAAAAAATTAAAAAATGTAATTTTGACAAATTTATTTATATTTATATTTATTGAAATAAAAAATATTAGGTCTACCAAAAAATTTTGTAATTGACCATTCCAGATGGTTGGGGAATTAATGTATCATTCTATAAAAGGGTCGCATGTGTCGTCGCCGGGGGGTATATTCGCTCCGTTTAAAATACGCATCTCGATGGGCATCATAACATCATATTGTATACACTATACACGGTGGCAGATCTACTACACCAGGAAAATTAGCGAAAATAAAAGAGAAACTCGAAAAAAGTCTTATCCGCGAGATTATTGTAAAATTGTCTAAAGGAACATAATACAAGACATCTCTCGTCTCGTGAATCACTTTCTTTAGCTAACTTTTTTATTTAAACAAATAAGTGAGGAAAACAGTTTTTTCACTTTGCAGGGAAAAGCATCAATAACTATCGGATTTGTTGTTAAAATTTTATAAAACCTATGACAATTTGAGGGTTTTGTCATACTATAAAAGTGTGCCAAAAGTGGGCGCTGTAGGTGCAATAGTTTTCGCACAATTCTATTTGTTTATAGCGGAGGCTCCAAAAGTTATGAACTTTAAGCCTCTGTACAGGCGTTAATTTTCAATCAAACTTGATTCTGAAAGCGTCATTGTAATCTTAAAGACGCAATTAAGCGACCTATTAAAAAATATCACCGTTTTTTTGACATTAACATTCTCAAATTGTGTATTAAAAACCGTGCGTTTTTCGCTTATAGACAATTTGAATACCATTATTGCTATTTATGCTATCTCACCGAAAATAGATGCAATGGATAGCTGAAAAAAAAATACAGTTTTAAAATAAAAAAAGTACCCTCTACGACCAACAGAAGCCAAGATAAGAATTTTTTTTAAATCGTAGCGCAATTTATAAATATTAAAACTTGAATTTTTCGCAAAATAAAGTTTACGACGTAAACTACGATTTTCCGTGAATTGCATTGAAAAATGTGGAAAATTAACGACTCACGAGCCCTTTAAAGAGAAGTTACTCGCTAAGTAAACTGTCCGGCGGCCGGCGGCGTAGTGGTGGGGGAAGCTCGTACAAGCGGTCGCGCGGGCGAGAAAAGTTAAATGCAAAGTTCAAATAAGTGCGCGCTGTAAATTTTGCAAAATCTCGGCTTTTATTCATCGTAGAAACTTATTTTTTTTTAAACTGGGGTAGCTCGACGAAAAAATAACAATGGGCATATTTACGAATTCGTAGAATAGCCTTGAACCCCAGAAAAAATGCACCTTTATACTTCAATTTTTTTAATTTACAAAAGTGTCAAAAATTATTGTTAAACGAAATATTAATTAAAATTTCAATTTCGGAATTATTTTACTATTATTAAATAAATAAATGAAACTATCGCTCATTTGAAAAGTTTAATTTTTTTTACATATTAAGGCAAAGTAAATTTGTTTTTTCAATATTTTGTTTGCTATTTAATTACGATTTAAATGTAAAATTAAAAATTCACTAATTATTTTCAAATTATTATTTCTCACAAAAATAGAAAAAATTTTAAATTTTAAATTGTTGATTAGTGAAAAGATTTTTAGTACTTGTTTATTTATTACACATACATACAGGATGTCTCAGAATGCTTGGTCCAAAATTTGTGGCGATTGTACAGGATAATTCACATAACATCCGAACCCTCTTATCTTTTTTACTTTTCTATTTAGGACAAAATGATAAAAAACAAAGTTTTAGTAAATATTCTTGTGATATCAAGGAACTACATGGAAAAACAGTTGGATATTGCGTTTCAGAGAGATATAAAACAAAATGCTTGTTTTTTTTAATGGAACACCCTGTATATTTATCGTTTTTTAAATTCCTCTACTTTTTCTGATTACAGCAATATACCGGATATAAAACTCAAATAATTAAAATTAAAATAGATAAAAAAAAAATAAAAATAAATCTAATAGGTAATATCAAGTGCTATCTAGGTATAATTTAAACTAACAACGATGATATAACCCCCTTTTTCTTTTTAGTTTTGAAGATAAATTATTGCAATTTGGGACATCGTATTAAACTTCACTTTTTGACATTTTAATGATTTTTCAGTCACTTCCGGTTTCGGCGGAAATGACAGTAACTTACAAAATTCTTCATAATTTTCTGAATCCAATGATCTGAATCCACATAAGTGAAATTTGAGACATATTTTTTTTTCTATTTTATTTTTTTGTTTTCCATTTAGGTGTGTGTTTCAGTTTACTCTAATCGACCCATATACAATGCTACAAAAATCAAAAACCCGTTAAAAATACTAAACGATGTAATTTATTAGCAAATAAAGTTCATCGAAGAGTTTTTTGGGACGTACATATTTTTTTCAAATGAAAATATCTTTTGGTGGCACACCCTACCTAAAAATTATAGTAATAAATTAACGCACGTTAAAGTTCGTCCTTTATAAATAATCGTGATTATCTCCAAAACCGTTGAAGATAAGTATAGGAAACCTTTATTTCAGTCGACGCAGAATTTAATTCTACATGTTCCTGACTGATAAAATTGTTACTGTTTCATTTGAAAAAAATTAGTTTTCAATCTTTGAAAATTACCGTGTTGGCCGCAAAATTTTGAGGACCTTGTGCATAGCTAGGTCAAATGTGACACATTTTCGGTGAATACATAATAAATACTACTAATAATGGAAGTATGTCCAATTATACAAATGGTAGAGATATTTAATATTATTCGCGACGTTTCATCTAGCATTTTTTTTTAAATCTAAATATCTCGAAAACGAAAACCATAAATTTTCAAGGCATGGACGTGGTGACAAAAATTACTCAAAATAACTCATAGAATCGACGAATGAATATAAAAAAATGGGGTATTCCATTTAAAACAATGGAGATGACGTCACTTCCGGTGAAACCGGAAGTATCCCACTCTTGAAAGTATTTCAAGACTAAATTGAACACAGATAGCTGTCAAAATTTAATGAACGGGTTACGTGAAAAACCCTAAAAATTAAAATTAAAATTAAAAAAATTGTCTTACTTTTCATTAACAAATATAATGCAATGTGTCTAAGCAAACATTCTTATGTATATATTTCTGTAATCAGAAAAAGTAGAGGAATTTAATTTTGTTTATATCTTTAAAACGCAACATTCAATTGTTTTTTTTATATAACTCCTTGATATCATATGCGTTCATAATTGTTTTTTTATGTATTTATGAAGCGGCTGCGTAATTTCTTTTGCACCCGGCCCTGTTTTGCTATACTGAAATTAATGAATTTAAAATTAATATCTTGCTTAAATTACACACATATTGATTTAACTAATATTATCTTACTTAAATAATTTCTCAAACCCTAGATAAAAACTCAAACCGCATTAACTGAAGCTTTTTTGTCGTATCTGCCGGTAGCTGGTATTTTACTAATTTCCATGTCACGTGATATGAATTTATTCCGTTACCCTGTCATTTCATCTCAAGAAAACTGTATTTCGAAATATGTGTGTAATGGATCATTTAACTATTGAACATAAGATGGCGCAGTATCGAAAGTGTAAAATTGAACGTGAACGATTAAATATCAAGTTTACATACATATGGCTCCTCCTTGTAACGAATTCGAGAACTAAAATTTGATCAACTATTCGGCCATAAGAAATATAATACCATTTTTTATATATTATACAATGTTGGTACTTTGTATTCGTTACTTTGATTACTATGAGTAGTGGCTTCAAAATATTCTAAATATAATAGTAATCACCTAATTGATATACAGTACTGTAAGTTATAGACGAGTAAATATCAAACCGCATCATATTATGAATATAATCTAACCTCAATTTCTCTTAAAAAAGAAATGCAGTTAATATCTGAAATATTAAGGTTTGTTTGATAAAAAAAATAATTATAATGCAACGATCAGATTACGAATATAAATATATATTGAAAATAAACAATCAGTTTTAAAATAAACAAAAATCGAAAGTACATATTATTTTTTAGATTATGTACTATTTATAGTCTTATGCATATTTTTAGTCTTTTGTATGAATGATTTTTTCTAATATAAGTAGGTATAAAAATATGGTACACAAAACAAATAAAATGCAACGTAACAGTACAAGTACCTACTCGTTTCGTGTCGATATAATATGAATAAGTGTCAAGTGAGCATTGCAAAAGTATCCATATTCCATTAGATAAAGTACTCTGTATTGTCTATATCCAATAAGTAATCAGATAAGCAAAAGTAACGAATACTTTTTCAAACGAATAATCGTTTACTTCGGGTTTACTTATCCAATCGAGTAACGAGTACTCATGTAACGAATTGATACTTTTCAACATCTCTACTCCATGCACAACCAATTTTTGCAAAAAAAAAACGTGTTTAGCGTCTCTTGCAATATTTACAATTTCCTTTCTTACCTGGGGCAGAGTCTGGTATACATGGGCGTAGCTAGGAGGGGCACCGGTGCCCAAGTCAGAAGAAAAGATCTAATATTATCATCTTTGTCATATCGGTATGTAAATTTTATATGGGTAAGCCTAGTTTTTTTTTTGCAAAAACAAAAATTATGGCTACACTCATGCTGGTACATCCATTTCAGTGACACCTGTAAGCTTTGTAGCTGAGGTACACATACTTCGTGGTAGGTGTTTGTCAGCTGCTCTTCTTTTCATATTCTCTTGTTCCATAGCAAAATTTGAAATAGCCTATGATATTTGGTAAATTCACCATTTGGACTTTTGCCCTTGTAAATTACAAATGCGTTGATTGCTGCAATATTGAGCAAACGCTTTGTATTTCTTGCAACATTATATGGTGTGATCATTATATCAATAACATCTCCATTTTTTGTACTGTTGTAGAAAGCACTCATGTTGCCAATTTGGACCTTTTTTCACAACACATTCATACGGGTGGGGTCTATCAGGCAAAAGTATATTAATCTAAATTAATAATTAATTAATATAAAATACTATAAATTTTTAAGAAGATATAATGAATTTACATTTTGTCGCAGACTCACAGACCCAACCCGTTGAATGGAGGGTTAAAAGAAAAACATCTTAAATATTACTTAAACTTTTATTAATAGAAAGAAACACAGATAATTAAAATGTAGGTAACAGTTAATATGCACTGAAATATTTGGAAATGTCAAACACAAAGTGACATTTATCGAATTGATATTTAGGCAAAATGAGAACAATCGGTTGCGGTATTTAATCAATCTAGTGGCCTCTAGCGATTACCTAGGGATACAATGGTATTTATTGATGCCATGCAGTGTTTTCAATAAATATATATAAAATGATAGAATCATAGTTAAAATACTTTGGAAAGTATATTAAATAAGTGCATTTAACTTAATTGTATTTATTTTATAATAAAACTCAAAATGTATGCGATTATTTATTGGCTATCTTTTAATCATAAGTCAGTGGGAGATTATACAATTTGTAATATTTTCTTTTTGGTGTTTATTTTCCTAATAGAAAATTTGTGAGTCCCTACATTTTTTTTAACATTTATGTGATCTTGCTTTATTTTATCAACAATTACTAAAATAATAAATGAATAACATGCCAACGAATATATGGATATTTTTTTTTCTTTACTAAAGGGTTGCAGATCACTGATTGCTGTAGAAATGCAACATACTTATATCTGTCACAGTAAATTATGTATTCGTATGTACGAGGATATTCACACAACATTCTACCCCCTCCGGTTATTTTTTAATTGCGAAATTAGAAAGAAATGGTACTGACCAAAGGTTTAGGAAATTTTCTTATGATTTCAAAACAATACATAGAAATACAATTGAATGTTGCATTTCAAAGATATATATTAATCTTGTGTTCTCTTTGATAGATCTATTTCTAATAATAATAAGATAGATGTAATAATAATAATATTCGTTCGTTTGATCGTGGGCTGTGTGCCTAATTAAAATATAACAAATTAAAAATATAAAGTCTATTAAGATAATATACTGTACATGTTAGGTGCTACTGATAAAATAAAAGTATAAAAATATAACACTTACTTACTAAGAAATTAACATAGAAAAATAAAAAAAAAACAACAGACAAAGGTAAGTACGAATATACAGGGTGATTCAGAACTTATCCAAAAAAATGTGGGAATAGTTGCGGCATGAGAAATGGAGTCAATATCGTAAAAAAAAAATGTTGTAAAATCCTTATAGTTTCCGAGAAAAAAATTATTGAAGTTATAGTACATTCAACGACTACATAGCTGGACAACTGTAGTCTCTAGCGTCATTTGCAATGCGCGTGGAGAGCCACGTGGCCTCAGCGACTCCGAATACTGAAATCGTATTTTTCAGTCGTTGTTGCAACAGTATTTACCTGTTATCTGTTGTGTTTACAATATTTTTTTAGTAGTTAGTGTCAAAAATGGGTAGTTAGTGTCAAAAATGGTTTGCGTGTATAGCAACTCGGAGTTGATGGATATCGTTTTAATTTATGGTGAAGCAAGACAACATTTGTGTTAGTTCGTAGAAACTGAGTAAGACGGACCCAAATGTGTTTACACGTTGGTGGATTTTGAACAATTGTTGTAAAATCGGGTATGTCAAATGATTTTATTATTTAAAAACACAAATTAATTGTATTAATTAATAAAGGCAAAAGCAGTTGAATTTGTCGATATAAAATAGGTGCGATAAAATTCTATTTACATATTTCTTTCCTTGCGAAGGTTTTTGTCCGTTTTTATCACACCGCCATGCCGGTTGCATTGTCCGTGGTTAGGTTTTACAGTGGACCAGTTTCCAGTGGCGTGCAGAAGTGTATTTTTAAATCATTTTCGAACTGCCCTTTTTGATTTTTTCTTTACAAAATTGTATTTGTAAGGGTCCCCTGTACATCCAGAATTTTTTTTTGGATACGTTCTGAATCACCCTATATGTATCTTCAATGAAAGTAATATAACTATTTTCCTTTTTTTTTATCTTATTTTATAGGAAACTTAAATGGCATAGCCGGAGAATAGAATACTTAAGATACTAAGAGAAAACACAAGGCATAGGTAAATTTAGAATCCTATTCTAATATGTTTTTTAGGTCAATTAACTGATGAATAACTATGGTATACACATTTTTATTTTTTTTCTCATATGATTTTTTCACACCATCAGTATTTAATCTCATTTGGTAGTTAATTGAATAAATGTGGACCTAAAAAATTACATCTTTGTATAATAGTTTTATTTGCCTTGAGTTCAATTACAGACTGTTCTTTGTTTCTGGTGCTATAATTATGACTAATAGATTATTGCTAGGATAGGTTATCACAAATAATTTTTAGTAAGTATACATTTTTGGATTATTTGTATCTTATTTAGATATGTATTAGTAACTCCACCCCAAGCAATGATCCCATATAGAAGATGAGTTTATACAGGAGCATAATATAGAGTTGTCATGAAATGAATATGTAATGTACCTACTGTTTCAGTTTAAATTTCGGTATGAGATACCGCACTTTTTTATTAAGTACCTAATCAATTTGATGGTCCTATTTTAAATGACAATATTGACAATCTACAATTATTCGTAGATATTTTATACATTTTTGTTCTATTGTGAATATCTCGGTGTTCTTGTTGACCTCATAAGTACATTAAAAGTTGGTAAATTTTTAATAAATTTGGTACCTATACCCACAAATATTTAGATCCAAGAAGAATTTTAATGTGTAAAAATACGCAGGATACCTATTCAATTAGTAAATATAACCCTCGAACCATTCAATTATTATTCGAAGTAGGTACCGCTTTGAAATCACAACAAAATTTCCTAAAAGTTTGGTCCATGTCATTTTGTTTGTGCAAAAATAAGGGGTACGATGTTTGTACATGAATATCTCCATATATATGCATATACAATACACATATTTATAACCTCTAATAAAAATATTTTGTACTGTCTGTACAGGATAAAAGAAAAATTGAAGCAATTACATAAAATACCTTCTACAGTAATCACAATTACAATCAGGATTTTTTGTAGGCCCTTTATGACGTCCAGGATTTTTAAATATATTAATTACTTGATCAAAACGACTAGCAAGTTGTTCCGTACATCTTGGGTTTGGTAAAATTTCTAATACTGGACATGAAGTAGTGCTATTAACATCTAGTTTTGGGTGGGATATTTCTTCCTTATGTTTAATACAGGAATTTGACTCACTTGACTTAAGTGAACTGATTCCTTTTCCACATGCTTTAAAATGTTTTTCATTCTTCTTGTTTATCATATTTTCTTTAATATCATTGTTTTCATTTAAAATTAAAGTTTTACTATAAGGAGTTTGTTGTTTGAGTGTATGTTTCCCATAGTCCTGCGATGGATTTCCACGAGTGACATATTTTCTTTCTGTGTTTAATTCGTGCAATACAGGTTTGCCCACACTTGGGAGAATACCAGCTCTATTAAAATTTTTTACAGAATCATTTGAGCAACTCAACAGAGAATGACTTTTCCACGACTTAATACTGGATATGCTGGATGAAAAATCATTTATTGTAGAATAAGAATCTATTTTTGAAGGATAACTTGTGCTTGATACGTCATCATTATCAGAATCATCCATTTCAACATATTTAGTCAGGTTTGATGGTTTTTTGCGAGAACGTCTCTTTAATTTAAATGGTAATCCACTGTCACTGGCTCTTTCATGTGTGACACAAACATTTCGTGATTCAAACACCGTTTGAGGGGTTGAAGTAGATTCCCAAGAATCTGAACTTGTCTCTGATAATTCCATATCTGTATCTGTACAATATACATCAATATGTATAGTTCGGGACTTCTTAGAGGAATCACTTGTATGGCCAACTGTTTCCCAATTCTTAGCTAAATTAAGTTGTCCAGAACTGGAGGTCTGAAAAAGTAATATTGTAGTTCTTTTCTGTTCATTTGGGTATTTAACGACCTGTGATAAAAATTAGTAGTCAAACAAACCCTGTGTTAAGGCTTTTTTAACCATTTGTGCATAACCAATAATTTTACATTGAAAAAAGCAAATAAAAAATACACATCATATAACGCTAGCAGAAATAATAATTAAATAATTTATAATTATTAATAAGTATTTACAATGGCAAGTATTAATTATTACTGAAATAAATCTAAAATTAAAAAAGAACAGAGTGCCCAGTTGGATTTTATTTACCAGTGCCATAATGACCCAAAAAAATATCTCACACTTCAATTAGCAGACATTTCATCATTTCAAAAATCGATCTATTTTCATTATTAAAATTACTAACGACGTTTCTTAAAAAAAAAAAATAGTTTACATTTTAATTGATTGTCTGCTTCCACAGCAAATTATATTTATTCTATTGTTAATTCCTTTTTCAATAGTATTTGTTTGTAGCTAAAAAGGGCTCCAACCCTGGTAACACAATCGTGTGCAATTCTAATACAAGTTGTTTCAAGTTTACTTGAAATAGCCAAATTGTGTCTATTGCTGAAATTTATATCGTTTCTTATGCAAGATACTTTTACAATACTTGCACCAGACTTAACCAAAAGTACTTGAGTCCAAAGGAGTGAATTAGTATAAGTCAAGTACAATATGTCTTACTTAATTCTAATGTAAGTCTGCAACCTAATACTTGCTTTAATTTATACCTTTGTGCTCAAGTGCCCTGAATCAAATCCATTGAAAGCTTTAATCAAGACAATTGCACAATGAATCTTGCAGTAAACCTGATGCTGATTTCAGCAGTAGGTACAGAGCAGTCTTGTATAAGTGTCTTGTGCAAGATTTTGCTACCAGGTAATTCACTGAGTAATTTGACACATCTTTTACCGTTTGATAAAATAATCTTTTTCAATTTTCGGAACGGTATTCCTTCTTCAAAATTTCGGCCCAGACCCATTGAATTATGTGACTTCCCAATTTGTTTATTGTATCCACATGGCCATAAATGCAATTCTTGAATTTCGAATATCATTATTTTTATATTTACTTTAAATTGGCTAATAGATTTTTTCCATGCGTGTCGTTACACAATAACGAGGAATAAATATGTAGTTATCTAAACAACGAAATGGTTGAAGTTATAAAATTTAAATATAAAGGTATGTTTCGATTTGAAACATATTTTATGGGAATTTATTCAAAATTTTAATATTTCACGTATTTTAATCGATAGGTAACTGTTCAGATTGTTATAGATTTTATACATTTTTTATCAATATTAAAATACATTGATTTGCCTCTCCTATTTTCACCTTTGCAGCAAGTAGTCCCAAAGAAATATTTTATGTCACTAGTTATTTTTAAAGTAAATTGTGACAATATATAAACATTGTGGTCCATAAGTGTATGCCGTTTGGCGGTAGTATGTACCTAAATTAAGAAAATTTTGTTTTTGTTCAGTTGAATCTAACAGTTATTTTTAAATCAAAAATTATAAATCCGTGTTTAATTTATCTTTATTTTATTTAATAAAACTTTACAGGGTGTTTCAAAATTAGTAACCAATAATTTACAACTTGATTCTATTGCCAACATTGAGATTATTTTTTCATATAAACATGGGTCGAGAAATGCTTCCTAACGAAGTTACGCCATTCTGAATGGGTCCTAAAAAAATAATATTTTTAAAATATGTCCGAAACGAGTTGAAAGAAAATTATGATTTTTGACACAATGAATGCTCATTAAAAGTCGAAGATCATAAATCATCACAAATTTTTTAAAAAATTTAGTCAAGGGGCGTCTCAATTGGGAGGGTCGTTGGCTAAAATTTGCCCATATTATCGACATATGCTAGACACTCATTCCCTCTACAAAAATGGTACTCTTTATTTATTTCGAAAAAATGTTCCATTTCCGAGAAAAACGGATCTAAGCATTTATTACATTACCTTAATAAAATTTAGAAAAATCGTCCCAAGAAGCAGGGGGGAGGAGGTTCGGTTAAAATTTGCTACAAATTTTTTACATGTTGCTACATTCAAATTTAAAGTAAGTAAAATGAGCTTTCTATAAAAAATGGTGAAATATCGAAAAAGTAATCAGTTTCGAAAAAAAAATAAATTAAAAAGTTTAAATAATGTTATCAAATATGCTTAAATCCGTTTTCCCCGGAAATGGAGCATTTTATCGAAAGTAATAAGAATACCATTTTTGTAGAGGAAATTAAGGTCTATCATATATGTTGGTATCTGAATTTGAAAATTTTGACAAAAAAATTGGTACAAATTTTAGCCGGCGACCCCCTCAATTGAGACGCCCCTTGACTAAATTTTTAAAAAAATTTGTGATGATTTATGATCTTCGACTTTTAATGAGCGTTCATTGTGTCAAAAATCATAATTTTCTTTCAACTCGTATCGGACATATTTTAAAAATATTATTTTTTTAGGCCCCATTTAGAATGGCGTAACTTGGTAACTTGGCGAATGGCGTCTTGGTATCAAAATTCATAATTTTCCTTCAACTCGTTTCGGAAATATTTAAAAATAAATAATTTTTAGAGGCCCCATTTAGGGCGGCGTAGCTCCCTTAGAAAACATTCCTCGACCCATGTTTATAAGTGACTTGTTTGTTAATTGTCGTACAAGTACCTCACAGTTTTATCGAGCTTAACTTTAACTCAAAATCTTGTTATTTAAATAAACATAAATTCTACTAATTCATATAGCGCACTGAAATTATAGGGCTGTCAAGTTAAAATCTTTAAAATAATTAAAAAATTAAAATTTAAACTCGTATCTCGGAAACGAAGCATATTTCGACCTACACTTATATGAACTTTTTTTCACAAAATAACGTCGGCAACCATCCCCTAAAGCATTTCGCACTTATTTACAAACACCTTGTATATTTCTTACTCCAAATTACCATTATTTAATTTTCTATAAACATTTTTATGTAAAAAACACATTTATTTTAGTTTTTTGTTTATAAAACCTAAACTAACCAAGCAATCTGAATGCTGCTGAAAGAGACAATTTGTAGATAATCGAAATACGAAATTAATACGAGAGGTGATCGATCCGATCGGATAATTAGAATGTAGCACAGCGTTTTTTTTTTAATTCATAACTCTGTGCAAGTAGTGAATTGTATGTATTTTAAATGTGCACAAAGCAGGCGCTGTCGGACCATTAGCTTTGGCACAATTGCAATTTGAATTTTTGTTGCAAGATTTCTGAACGCGTTGGAAGTGGTCCGATTTTAATTTCTCAGCCGACAAGTGGGGGCTGATCGGGAGATGGGGGGCAGTAGATATACATAGGTTTATATAAGTTTTTTTTATGGCGATACTAAATTTTTACACAATTTGTTCTCAAAAAACGTAGCAAACTAAACTTGTTTTTTTCTAATGGAAGACAGTGTATATTATTGGGTTTTTGAAACCTATGTTACTTGCCGAATTCAACAATATGTACAGGGTGTAACTTTGAATGTGGGTCATATTTATACAGAAGCTTCCTTTGACCTTTAGAAACGTATCAATTTTATTTTTTCAAATTCCGTTGTAAAAACTTCATATTTTTAAAACCTTTTTTAGTAATTTTCTTACCCTGCCGCTGGAGAAGCTAGAGTAACTTCAAATAACGGCGCGTTTTGGTCGCAGCACAGTGTATATAAATTCCACACCATTCATCGCGAGTTACTTTTGTTGAGTCGGTGTTCGCCACACAAACAGTACTTAACAGGTAACCTAGCAAAAAACTTCAGCAGTAATATGAAATATATAAAAATAAATAGTTTGTTGATGGCTTCCAGCGAAGAAAAATATTCAAATTCACAGTTAGATGTATATAGGTAGGTATCATCTCCAAATGCGGAACAAGTGACGGCCTTCGCTTTGTCACCGTTGACCCGCACTGTCTCCCTTCACATGCTCTGTAGGATACTTACAATTCATGTATTTGTAATACATACATGAATATTACACAGGCGGCGTATACAAGTATTGTCGTATTCCACCTTTCGAACGAGCTTCAGGATTTCAGAACACCCCGTATATTCATAGAAATCATAATTTTGTACCTACGGATATGCCGGAGACCGCTGAATTGAAAAGGAAACATTCATATTCACCTATACCTTTTCAATTCAAACCAAAAACCCGCCACGGTTGCGAAATCAATCGCCGTCGGCCGGGCAGAATGAAAAAGCCTCCATAAGAGTCTTACAGACATCGATCCTCCCGGCGATAGCGCTCCCAGAGCGTTGAAGACCAATTTCACCGACCTTTCCAATGTCACCCGCATCGCGACCGATCTCGCCTGGGTCTGCCATCCCGGCGCGCAGTGACCACTGCCGCTGCTCTCGCAACCTGCAGTCGAACCCCGGGACGCTTCACGATGACATTTGGAAATGGCCATTAGAAATTTCACCACCCTTTTGAATTGGTCAAGGACGCTATCGCCAATAACTCCAAAAGTTATTGAGCGATCGGTGTCAAAATTTAATGCAGCACTCCTCAAGTCGCTAGCATTATCTTACTAAATTTTCGTCCGAATCGGATGAGCCAAAACGCCGTTATACGGGGAAACGCGGATTTCACGTTTTCCGCGTTTTCAGCCGTTCCGCTCATTCGATCTCGGCCGAACCCTCCAACCACACTAGAGTATCGCTAGGTGGTTGTCATATCCAAATTCGAACCGAATCGCCCGACTACTAACGGCCAGCTAAGCCATAATAGGTTTTCACGCCTTTAGAGCTGCCGCCGAAAGTATCCGCGCGATCTCGGTCGAACCCTCCAACCACGGCACTATGTCATGCCGTGTATC
>NW_019417363.1:0-2357 GCF_000390285.2 Anoplophora glabripennis | reverse complement strand
TGTCTCCACCAAGCCTGTTTGCTGCGTCTTCCCCGTGGTTTTCCACTACATAGACTTCCTAGACGTATTGGCATTTCGGCCGATCTGATGTCGTCAGTCTATTTGTCAGAGCCATTTCCGGGACCATGGAGCCGCCATTTTAGCTTGTGGATTGGACCACGTGGATAAGTCAGGTTTTATTTTATGAATAACCACAAGATTTTGATTTCCATGCCAAATTTTAAACCTATTTTGTTCACATGACGTAACAATATTTAAATTTGCCTAAATACTGGATGTCTGATTATGAGGTATATTTATGTATGAATGTGTATATTCTAACCGTCAGCATTTAAAATTATTTCATTATGTAAGGTACTTGTGATCACAAATAACCCATTATTTTGACACCGTTATAATAGATATTATTTTACAATTATTCAACACAAAAATCTACGTATTGAATGCTTCGTTAACCTCCCCTTTTTTTTGTCTTATTATATAGGTATACTTATTAAATGTAGTATTAACTTTAATGCATTTTTGTAGATTAATTTAGAAGGTATATTTCATACCCATTACTTTACTTCATTACATCAAGTATTAGTGTAGCCATTCTTCAGTTTGAATAGTTTCTAATAAAACTGTTTTTAAATTTTATGTTTTCTGGTTTTCTTTCGTGATGTCTGTAACTACCTCAACTCACCAATGTTATACTTTAAATAAATAAAAATAAAACATCTGTATTTTTGATATTGACATTTATCACTTTCATCAATATTTGTTTACTTATTTAAAAGTGATTGGCGCCCCTAGAAATAACCCTTAGATTGCATAATATATTTATTCCCTACTTGATGTAAATTAACACTTTTACCTTACTCACAACCTAGCCATAAAAGAGCTGCCGGTGCATAAAAACAAATAAAGTGTGGTAATCTAACAAATAAAGAAATAATCAACGCCATACGCTTCACGATGATATTTGGAAACGGCCATTAGAAATTTCACCACCCTTTTGAATTGGTCAAGAACGCTATCGCCAATAACACCAAAAGTTATTGAGCGATCGGTGTCAAAATTTAATGCAGCACTCCTCAAGTCGCTAGCATTATCTCACTAAATTTTCGTCCGAATCGGATGAGCCAAAACGCCGTTATACGGGGAAACGCGGATTTCACGTTTTCCGCGTTTTCAGCCGTTCCGCTCATTCGATCTCGGCCGAACCCTCCAACCACACTAGAGTATCGCTAGGTGGTTGTCATATCCAAATTCGAACCGAATCGCCCGACTACTAACGGCCAGCTAAGCCATAATAGGTTTTCACGCCTTTAGAGCTGCCGCCGAAAGTATCCGCGCGATCTCGGTCGAACCCTCCAACCACGGCACTATGTCATGCCGTGTATCTAATCACAAAATTTCAAATGAATCCATCCAGAAATAAGACCTCCGTAGGCCCTTTTACGAGGACGGGGAAAATATCACCTATCTTTCCAATTTCCCCGTCTTTGGGCCGAAAGGACCGTCTTCCGAAGGTTCCACCGCTCTGGCGGTTGGATACGATGCTCGGCAGCCCAAGCCGAGACCGCGGGTAGAGTTTTTCCCAAACCTGGAAAAAACTCCAAAATCCCCGACGCCGACATCGACAATCCGTAGAGGCCAGAGGGGAACGAGTCCCGGCGTTGATGGGGACGATGGATGATTTTGGTTCGAGATTTTGGCGGACAATTCAAGGCCCGGTCCGCCAAAAGTATGGAAATCCCACAAAAGTGATCGAACGTCTACTTTTGACGTTTACAGTACTTCAGTGGGAGTACATGAGACGGAAAGCGATACAGAGCAATTGTGTAACAAATCTTATTCATGGTAAATAACTTGTATATGTTAATTGTGAACCTTTATTGTTTGTTAATTCTGTTCAATATATACTTTTAACATATCTTCCACGGTTTGATTGAAAAAACCCTGTCATCAAGCTCAAGAACTTTGGAGCTCAAGCTCACAGGCTCGCTTCACGAGGCTTCCGTCGAGGCTGCCATTCCTCGACGTGATATTAATAGTGCCTAGCAACCACTACTCGCTTAACGAGACAGCCACCCGAGGTAGCCTAGCCTGAGGTGAAGACCCTGTTCGATAGCCTCCTGCATCGAAACTGAGGTAAATTTCCAGGATCCATTTGAGACCTGCGATACCGTCCGAGACTGACCACCTCCGACGAATATCCCGTGCGATAGCCATTCACATCGACACAGCGATACTCCAGGCTCCTCCAGAGACCTGCGTCCCGCCCGAGGTAGCCCAACCTAAGGCGAAGATCTTGTTCGATCGCCCCCCGCGACGAAACAGCGATACCTCCAGGCTCCTCCAGAGACCTGCGT
>NW_019417362.1:524484-541888 GCF_000390285.2 Anoplophora glabripennis | reverse complement strand
AACATGATGATTTTTTTTGTCAGCGGTTATTTAGTTAAAAAATAAATAAATAAAACAAAAATAAAATTGAACGCCCTGTATCTCAGAAACTAAGCGTTTTAGGACCCATATATATAGGAACTTTTAGACTCAAAATGAGGTCTTCTACTGATTCCTGAAGTCCTGCTATTTAAATGTGAGACACCCTGTATATAGGAACTTTTAGACTCAAAATGAGGTCTTCTACTGATTCCTGAAGTCCTGCTATTTAAATGTGAGACACCCTGTATATTGTTTAATTAATAAAATAAGTTTCGAAAAAGTGACAAATTATTTTGACATGTGTTTTATGTAAGAACGAAAAAGACTTTGGCGTTCTAGAACATAAAAGTATTTTGCAGGTAACAAAAAAGACTCACTTTGCCAACAGAAAATTTAACGGAAATGTCGACTTTTGATGACAGTTTTCGAAAAACAATATTAAAAGATTGCGCTGTATAAGTTATTTTACTTACCAGTGTGCAAAATGAAAAAACAGAGGAGGAGAACAATTTTTTGCATTGTTCTTGCTATTTAGAATTTTATTCAACTGAGCAAATTTGTTTATTACAGCATTGTAGGTCACAGGTCGACTGTTTCTGACGTAGTTATCAAATACTGATTAAAAACTAAAGTATGCCAAATGTCCGAAAACTAGGGGCGCAAAATTCCAGAAAGTGATTCTACTCGTAAAGATAATGGTAGACACGAGTTCTTATGATATTTTACTTTATCTTAATGTTGAGCACATTTTCCCTATATTCCAATAGTATACTTAAAATAAAACTACTCAATTTAATTTTTTTTCCAATAGTTTGTACCTAAATTTTTTCTCCTTTTCTGGTTTAGAAGTCAAGTGGCAGCTGCCACTGCGTATGTACAGGGTCTTACAATTATCTTTACAACAGACTTTAAATTTTATAATTCCGCCCAATACTTTGAAAAAAATTTACATTTTAAAATTCAAATTATGTTTATTTGCTTACTTACTACTTAGTTGATTAAATGTTCAAACTGATGACCGCCCGCTTCCATACAAGAATAAAGATTTTGTTCGAAACGTTCACACACATTCCGAAGCATTTGCGGAGTGATTCGACTGCATTCGTCGACGATTCTTTGACGCAAATCTTCCAGCGACGCTGGCTGTGTTTTATAGATTTTACTTCTTAGGTATCCCCACAAAAAGAAATCAAGGAGCGATAAATCCGGTGATCGTGGAGGCCGCTCAATGCTGCCTCTTCTCCCAATCCAATTCCGTAGAAAACGTTGGTCCAAATACTGACGGACAATTAACGCATAATGCGGAGGAGCACCGTCCTGTTGAAAAATCAAATGATCTTCATCATACTCTGGAACATTTTCAATAATATCAGTCAAGGCGGGGTCAATAGCGTCTTCCAGTAATTGCAAATACATTTGGCCAGTCAAATTACCAGGTAGAAAAAAGGGACCCACCAGCCGGTCACCCAAAATTCCAGCCCATACATTTAATTTTTCCGGTTGCTGTGTATGCACCTCGTGAAAAACTCTTGGGTTTGAATCGGACCAATAGCGGCAATTGTGACGATTTACCGTCCTGTTCAAGAAAAAACTGCATTCATCAGAAAAACAGATGTTAAAAGGGAACTGTGGATCGTTCCCTGCTCGCTTACTCATTATTTCGCAAAATTGCAAACGGCGGTCATAATCATCCTCATGAAGTTCCTGAACTAAATGTATTTTGTATGGATGGAACTTATTCTTCTTCAAAATGGTTTGTAAGCTAGTTCGACTGATCCCAGACACAGATACCAGCTACCAACCAACGCTTCCAAATAATGCTAGAAAATAATTTGGAAACCACTAATTTTACGTTCATTGTGTGTGTATAGCATTCATTTATGTTTTTTACAATTGTGTTTTTTTACGAAAGTGATAACAAATCGCCAAAAACCAATGTAACGCACTAAATTTATACCACTGGCGTACTTAATTCGAATGACTGACATTTTTACCGTTACTAATAATTGATTGTACATAAGTTTCAACTTCAAAATCAAAATTCTTAATAAGTATTGGGCGGAATTACAAAATGTAAAGTCTGTTGTAAAGAGAATTGTAAGAGCTTTCAAAAGAAATATTACTCAACCCCCAATGCCGTTTAAATATTTTGGGGTGATGCTTACCCTCGTTTGGGGGTGAAAGTGGCGGAGTCAAAAATACCAGCAAAGAATGTCCCCCTTTAATCTAAAATGGACGGGTCTGAGCGTTTTTCTACAATCTTGACGCAGTTCCTGAAAATGGCTCTGTTTCGTTTTGATTTGGCCACCCTGTATATTAATAATTCTTGGTTTTATATTTACTGCTTCCCCGAGCTTCTTATTTTTTACAACATCTGACCCTGAAGCAGATATGTAACCACTTCAACTAACACTCTATATAATACAGCAATAAACCTTTCTTATCATACAAGTGGTATCAAAAATTAAAACAAAATTCACAAAATACTAACATAAAATTCAAAATTGGTAGACAATTTACATTGTTTTCTAATTTTTATTTATAAAAGAACATAGTCTGATATAAGTACAAGATTTGTGAAAGAGTAATTTATCTAGACGATTTTTTTTAAAACGAGTGCAATTAAGACCGTGATAAAGCCAAAGTTAATTTTTGGAGATGAATTGCAGAGGTCGGTCAAACAAACTGGGCAGTTTACTGGATATCCTTCGTGAGTTGGGCACACGAGGAAGGGTTTGTCGCCCCTCATTTCGACTACCACGCACTTCCTCTGCACTTTGGCTTTGTGAGTCATCGCATCTAAAAAAAAATAACAATAATTTACGAAAATATGATCCGGTACCTCATATGGGCGTGTATCTGGTATCAGCAAAGAGCAATTCAATTATTTTTTTATATAACCATAACCAACCTATGTAGTCCAATTTCAGGCAGGCGTTTTGGTAGCCTGGTAAAAGATCTTTAGCTTCGCATTCTCTCTCGTCCCATTTTCCTTTGGAACAGTCTGTTCCTCTGCATCGGAAACACTTCAGTCCACTGGCTAATAAAATAGTTGTTATTAATTGATTGAGATTTGAGAATAATATTCAGTCACACAATTTTTATAGAAACACAATGTTCATGAAAAAAATGTATATGGTGTAATAATTTGTGGTGTACAGGGTGTCCCGTATTTCATTGGACATTAGCTTAAATCAAAATAAAGCGCTTGGGCCCAACATGCCTTAGCAAAATATTATTTGTTTTCGTTCTACAGGGTGTTTCCTCAACTTTCTTTCCAATTATTGTTTTGAACATCTTGAAAGCTCTTCAATTTCGATTAAATTTGGTGTCGTAATACAAAAATGGTGTCAATTTCACCATTGCAGCTAGACGACTCTACCTACAAGAACATTGGTCCATTAACATGGCCATAACTTTTTTGTCCACCCTGTATGTACATTCTCGAATAACAATAATGAAATGACATTCAATTTCACACAAAAAAAATATACTTTTCTGAATACTGTCAAAGTGCCGTGACATTGGCTAAGATTCTTTATTAACCACTTAATTATTTTCGCAGAGCAGCGCAGCGTTATTTCAAGCTTTATCCGGATAGAAAGCAATCAAACCATAAAACTTTCAAGTCATTGTACTATAGATTAGGCTAAACTGGCTCATTTCATCTCAAAAACAGGAATGCGGGAAGACCGAGAATAATTGATGCGGATAATATGGATGAAATTGTAGTCCGTATTGCCAAGAAAACTTGAATAAAATAATCAGACGATGTATTGTCTAGTGAACATTTTCAACATATACAGGGTGTAAGTAGTTTCACTGCCATTACTTTAGCATGTGATAGAGTAATCATAAATGAACAAAGAAGTTGTATATTACAGAGACGTAAGATTATCTGTTTTCAAAATACAGCGAGTATTAATATTGGGGAGTTTCATCACAATGTGACAATAGCGCTTAACCTAATGTTACACAGCTGATGCACACCACGTCCTACGAAATGACAAAAATGTAAACAACTATTGTGAAACATTTAGTAACTTTCACAGCACTTGTTTTCCAGTTTTTAAATAAATAAAATAACATTGATAATTGAATAATTGATACCATTTTCGTATTGCGCATGCTGAGTAATAACACGATACCAAATTTAATCGAAATCCGTTGAACAGTTTTCAAGATATTCCAAAAAATAATTGGATAGAAAGTTTATGAAACACCCTGTAGAACGAAAACGGGTAACATTTTGCTAACGCCAAACGCTTTATTTTGATTCCAGCTATCACCCCTTATAGTCCAATTAACTAAGCCTTTAAATCGAAATTTTGTCAACTTGGCTGAATTTTTGATATGAGTTAGTTTAAGGTATATTATAACAATAAGTGAGAGTAATTTTTTGTTCAACCCCCGGCCAAGGGTGGAAAAAGATAAAACAAAGGGCTTTTTCAAGATAACTCAAAAAGGGTAAGAGCTAGAAAAAAAAGTTTTTCATGAAAGTTGTAAAGCAGACAATTCTACATAAAAATGGCCTCTTAACTTTTTCTTGTACTATTACAATTAACAGAGTTAGGGAGGCTAGAAGTTAAGGGAAGATTTCAGAAATTTAAAAAAAATCATAACAAACAGAAAAATGATTGAATTTTGTAATTTTTTTTTTCAATCTGCTCTAAAATATGTAACTTTTCTTTTCAGAGAAATAGATATATTTTTTAATTTTTAATAAGAAAGTTATAACAAAAAATCAAATTTTTAATCGTTAATTTTAATGATTTAACAAAATTAAATTTCTGAAATCTTCCCTTAACTTCTAGCCTCCCTAACTCTGTTAATTTTAATAGTACAAGAAAAAGCTAAGAGACCATTTTTATGTAGAATTGTCTGCTTTACAACTTTCATGAAAAACTTTTTTTTCTAGCTTTTACCCTTTTTGAGTTATCTTGAAAAAGCCCTTTGTTTTATCTTTTTCCACCCTTGGCCGGGGGTTGAACAAAAAATTACTCTCACTTATTGTTATAATATACCTTAAACTAACTCATATAAAAAATTCAGCCAAGTTGGCAAAATTTCGATTTAAAGGCTTAGTTAATTGGACTATTACATAATGTCCAATTAATTATGATTCTGTAAAATATTTTCTAGAAAATTTACAATTTAAAAAAAAAATCAACAGTAATGTGGTGTCAAAAGCTACACTATACAGAAGTTTTCTTAGAAAATCTATGAAATTTGAAGATTTTATTAGAATTTATTGAAGACAAGTTGTATATATTTTCTATACAGCGTGGTAAAAAAGTTCTGCATAAAATTCATATTTTCGTTAAACAATTTTTTTTTTCGAAAAACGGTGATACCCGTCGGTTTTTATTTGATCCAAGATACCTTGTTATATGTAAAAAAATTTTTTCGATAATCCACTTACGGCAGCGATGACATAATTTTTTTTTAAATGACCGCTTATTTTTTTCGTTCGAAATTGATGACAGTGATAATTATCTAAATAACTGTCATCAATTTCGAACGAAAAAAATATGCGTTGTCATTTAAAAAAAAAATTATGTCATCGCTGCCGTAAGTGGATTATCGAAAAAAATTTTTTCCACATAACAAGGTGCCCTGGATCAAATAAAAATCGACGGGTCTCACCGTTTTTCGAAAAAAAAATTGTTTAACGAAAATATTAATTTTATGCAGAACTTTTTTACCACGCTGTATAAATTACAGTTAATACTCCAACAATTATGTAAATATAATGTAATTTTTTTCCGTCTTGGTTTTTGCTTATTTCGTCGTACAGCTTTTTAAAATATGTATTTAATTTTTTTCATGTTATGAAGAAGGCACTGAATTTGTGACGAGACTTTTATTTTGATAATCTAACATCGTCTAAGTTGGACTAAAAAAAACGAATAATTTATTATTTATAGAATTGGATTCTTAATCAGTCTGAGGTCATTCTCGAATGATAATGTTTTTAAAATAATAATCTAAAATATACAATCTAATAATACTCACCGGTGTGCAAAAGTACTAAGCAGATGAAGAGAACAATTTTTTTCATGGTTTTGTCGCTTAGAATCTCATTTAACAGTGGAAATTTATTAATTGTAGCACATCAGGTCACAGGTCGACTCCTACTGTTTTGAAAAGAAAATATGTTTATCAAATATTGATTTATATTTGTTGTTTGTGTATTTTGATATCTAAAAAATAACAGGGCGTGTTTAAATAAAAATTCCTTTAACACGCTCTATAACTGAACGAAACTCTGATAAATCGTGAATTTAAATTAATCTTTTCGATCTTGGAAACGGAAAGTTCGTTAAAAATTTCAAAACTTTTTGCGAACGTATTGCTTGCCTAGTTCAAGAACTCCAACCACACAGGCCTTTTCCAATTCTGCAGTGAAGATCCCAAGGAATAAAATAAACTCCTAAAAGCTTCCATAGTACTCACAGAAGTCCTAGAAAAGTTCTCAGAAACTTCCAAAGCATCTAGTGAAGTTGGCATGATGAGCGAGAAATCTGAAATTCCTCGTTAAAAATATCGGTTCTCCCTAAACTGGAGGTAGTTCCCTTGTGGATGACGGAATTAGACATGGCGCCCGGCGGGGGTCCCGATTATCCGATTTTTTCTAATCACAGAATTAAAGTTATCAAAGAAATTTGACATTTAATTTTTATAATAAGCGATTACATCTTAAGATTCATTACAATAAAAAAACATCGTACTAGGTACATACAAACATATAATAAAAGTAAACAATAAACAAAAACATTTTATAATTATAGTCTTTCCCATCTCAATTGAAAACCATAGAGCTAGGCAGTATGTACCGCCGCTACGCAGCTAATCGGCATTGAAATATTTGAAAAACTTGTTCCCATATTTATTTAGCCATACCCATATACAGGTCTGGTCGAACTAAACGTGGAGGTGGCAGAAATGTATACACCCAGTTGAAGAATGTGCGCGCGGGCAAACGGCGCACAAACACAGCCACACTGGGCGACCGACCATAAATCTCAGTTGGTGACAAATTGCCAAGCAGTGCAGTCCAGTAATATATTTTAATGAGAACGTAAATGTTTTTTGATATGTCACAACCAACATTTACCATCAATATAATAAAATTGTTCGAGGACATAAATAATTAAAATATGCTGTAGGCCAAATGAACATATAATAAAAATTTTCTACACATTATATACAAATTATTATTATTTTTTACCATTAGCAGAAACGTTTTTTAGGAACGCATATGAAACTAATTAAATTTTATTGCTAGGCGTTTTTGTACATGTTCAACGGACTTCGGAAAGACTATATCACTTTACATATACACGGCTTGCAGGACGCTTGGTTTGTTTTTCAAAGCATCATTATATTTCGTACGAATCATACAAGCGAAGGGGTGGGGTGATATTTACAAAAGTTTGGGCGCCGCAATCGCCAAAGCGACACCCCATAGTGCTATAAAGCTGAAACTGATGCTTTTCGCAGAATTACACAAGTCAGTTAGACACATATGACACTCAGTTTCATCGCCGAACATTTTACAGTTGATGGTAGGTTTTCCGTTTTTGATCTCGGCGAAATCGCATTGCCTGTGCACCTCCGTCGTCTGTAATGTTTGGTCTGCAAACAGATAATATTACAAATACTAAAAAGTCATTTTGTATGTATTTACTACATAAAATTATATCTCTAAAAAGTCTTTATTTATTTTATTTATAAACATAAACACAGTAAACAAGGAACAAGTACAAGAAATGAAATCTTATGGCGGTTTTCCACTAAACGGAAAGTTGAGTTTATGTCCTGTTTGTGTTTTCTAGAACCTGAAAAACAAAAACAAAACTGAAACAAACCCAAAACTCTTGTTTCCATCAAGCGGGCTACATTTTGTTCGAGTTTTGTTTTTGTTTTCGGTCCTTTTCCACTGGTTGTCGCGAAGAAGTCAGAACACATTTTTAGAGGTTTAGAGAAGATTTTTTATTCTTAGTTATGGCTGGTTTATACTGAAGTCCTTGGAAAAAAAGTAAGTGTCTACAGAGTGTCCCACTTCGAACTCCATCGATGGATATCTGGGAAACCGCTCTAAGGATTTTTTTGAAATTCTGATGGTGTGATGCGGACCGTGAGGCCCACCAAGTTAAAATATTTTCAAGGTCATCGTACTTCCGGTTATACCGGAAGTCGATACTAACTTTCTTATTTTAAGTGGAACTCCCTGTATATTATTGCATTTTTGGAAACATCATCCATTTTCAAGTTGAAAACATAGCACACTCCATACTTAGGATTGACCGTTTCCGAGATATTTCGATTTTTAAACAAAAATTGACAGATGCAGACTGTCAGCAAAATTTAGTTTTCTCGGTTTATTTTTTTGTGCAAATTGGACATTTTGTAGAGGAAGACCTACTTTATCGAATTTGACATGAAAATTTTCCAGTCTTTATACAGGGTGGTCAAAATTTTTTTATCGAATATGAAGTTCAGAAAATGTGGAAAACTCGAAATTTTTTAAATGGAAACCTAATTTTTTTGCAATAATATATAAGGGGTTCCCAGATATCCATCGATGGAGTTCGTGGTATATGTACGGTTAAAGTGTTTACTTGGTTAGTTTGTATCCTAGCCAAGTAAACACTTTAACGGTACACATACAGGGTAGCCCACCGAAAACGTACCGCATGGCATTACACGGTAGTAATGAACTTTTCGGCAAAATCCAAAAACAGGTAAAGTTTGCTTCTGAGGGGGACAACTTTTGGCGCAAAAAGCATAGCAAAATATTCAACCCCCTAAGTGGTTGTGCCATCCCCCAAATTTTTTTAAATGGCAATGGGGATCAAGTGGGGGGTCATTAGAAAGGGCTTTTAATTCTCTATACATCGATTCTTACTTTTTGAAAATCGATCCATTATTTTAGAAAATATGCAGCTTTGAAAATACGAACAATATTTTTGACGAGAAATGCGAAAATCGATTTAATTTTACTTCAAAACTTACGGTATTAGNGTAGAAACCTTTTGATGTGACCGCTTTCGAGCGGGACCCGAAAAACAAAACTCCAACTGTCGCAAAACACGCCAGTCTTCAAAAAGTTTGCGAAAAGTTTCAGTTTTGTTTTATTCGACACAAGTTTGTGTTTTGTTTTTGTTTTGTCCGTTTAGCGGAAAACAGCCTTTTTGAAGCGGAACCCGAAAAACAAATCTCCAACTGTCGCAAAACACGCCAGTCTTCAAAAAGTTTGCGAAAAGTTACAGTTCTGTTTTATTCGACATAAGTGTGTGTTTTGTCTTTGTTTTGTCCGTTTAGTGGAAAACCACCTTTACAAGTCTACAAACTAAGATAATAAAATGGTAATCAACCTACAATTGTAAAATAAAGCAATTCTTTTTATCTTGTACAAAAAATGTCTACTTCGCTCTAAAGGTGGTTGGTGTTGCAAATAAAATATAAAGGAGAAATTCGTGGGAAAAACTTTAAAATATTGGTTCTAAAAGTTAACTTTTTATTTTCTAAAAGATTTATAGCTTAAAAACTTTCTACAGAATATACAGGCTGTTACAAATTCGCTTCCCACTACAGGAATCTCAGAAATAGTTTAAATAGCTAGATGGATTTCACAGGGTCTAACAACACTTACAGTGTACGATAATTCAATAAACAAAGAAATCTAAATAAAAATTTAGATAAATTTGGAACGAATACACTGAAGATGAATTTTTCAAGACAAAACGACTGAATCTGGTTTGGGTTGAGGCAGTACAGTATTGGGGATCATGAAGGCTTGTAAAAAATGTAATAAAATTTCTAGGGTCGTATTTGAAAAAATGAAGTTGATGATGATCCTGGAGAGACGAAACGTTACATATAAAAATTGATTATGCCATTCGATAGAGGTCAAAAAGTGGCCATGAGAAAGTGTTCTTATTTTTTCAATATCACTTCAAACAAGGCTGAAATGAAACAAAAACGGATTTCCAAAATTTCGGTTTTTTTCAAATATTTCGAAAACTAATCATGTTAGCCTTGATTTTTTTAGAGGCATAATGTTGGTCCCCTGATTACGCAACTTTGTCCCCCTTTTAAGCTAGTTTGTATCTCTTACCGTATTCGAGATCCCTGTAGTGAGAAGCGAATTTGTAACAGCCTGTATACATTGTCCCACAGTGACGAGACATTGGACATATTTCAGAGACTACGATTTTAATTTTGAAAATTTGGGCAATAGTGTTTTCGGACATGCCTTTCTCAACTAAAAGAAGAAAGAGAGTAATAAAACCCCTAGATAAGAACCGGCCATGGGCGTGCTAATATTTCGTTTCAGGTAATTATCGGGTAACACTAATGCTAACAGGTAATGGGTGTACATTAGTATACTTTACTGGATACATCATAGGGCAGGAGCCAGTGTATTGTGACAGATCAATCCAGTCTTAGAGCTGAATATACGAAGACGTGCTAGTGCAGTAGAGTAAAATTCGACTTGTGTTTAGTGACTATTGTGCCAGTGGATATAATATTGTTTGGGTAAAATGTCGAGCTTATCAGATTACGTACCTGCTAAACGCGTGAAAAGATGTGCGCTGTCTCAGAATGAGAAGATTATTATATTAAATGTATTTAATGCATTGAAACACCAAAATCCTACCAACAGTGTTGACGACATCGTGGAAAAGTGTTCCAAAATGACAGGGATTGGAAAATCGACTATCTACAGACTTTTAAAGGAAACAAAAAATGAACAAGATACTGTAAATCCCCCAAAATCATCTACAGGGAGGTCAAAAGTCGTTATAGATGATTTCTTCAAAAATGTCATTCGCAGAAAAGTACACTCATTTTATTTTAAAAAAGAAATACCAACGCTAAACAAAATTTTAAGTGAACTTTCAGAGGACAACGATTTGCCAAAAATCAGTAGAAGCAAATTATGGGCCGTCTTACGAGAGTTGAATTTTTGCTGGGAAAAGCAGAACAGGAAGTCAGTTCTTATCGATAAAGATGAAATTATTTGTTGGCGAAGATCCTACTTAAGATCAATTAGAAAATTCCGTGACGAAGGGAGGAATATTTATTATCTAGACGAAACTTGGGTCAACGAGGGATATACTGTAACAAAAGTATGGCAAGATAAAAATGTAAAAAGTTTTCGACAAGCATTTTTGGATGGACTTTCAACAGGGTTCAAGGCACCTTCAGGTAAAGGGCGAAGATTAATAGTGACACATATAGGTAGTGCCAGTGGTTTTGTAGATGGCGGTTTACTTTTATTTGAATCTAAAAATACAGGTGACTATCACGAAGACATGAACGCAGATGTTTTCGAAGAGTATTTTACACAGATGTTGGATCTTATTCCTCCGGGGTCTGTAATTGTCATGGATAATGCCAGTTACCATTCACGGCAGACCGAGCGGACGCCTACGACTGCTTGGAGGAAAGCCGATATAATTCAATGGTTATCCGGAAAAAACATTTCTTTTGAAACAAATATGGTGAAAAAGGAACTTTTGACACTTGTCAATCTTAATAAAGATCAGAAAAAATATGTTATCGATGAAATGGCAACAAATCGCCAAATAACGGTACTACGGTTACCACCTTATCACTGTGAACTTAACCCAATCGAATTAGTCTGGGCGCAGGTAAAAGGAGATGTAGCGCGAAATAATACGACGTTTAAATTAAGTGACGTGAAAATTTTGTTAAAAAATTCCTTGGAACGAGTAACTGCAGATAACTGGCAAAGATGTATACATCATGTACAAAAAGAAGAGGAGAAAATGTGGGAACTCGATAATTTAATTGACGTTACTGTGGAACCTATCGTTATCAATCTAGGAGACGAAGATAATTCATCAGAATATTCAGAGGATGAATTTTAATATACCTACTTTTTTATTTTCTTTATTGTACATTTATACAACACTACATTTACTCACCATAATTTGAATTTTCAAAATACATATATTTTTGTGTGGAATAAAAGTCTATTCATTAAATTTAAATAAATATTTTGATAATAATATTGAATAATTTTATTTGAATTACTAAAAACCCTCTTAACCCGGTTATGATGCTTAAAGTAGCCTCATGTTTTGAAATGCTGTTTTTATATTGTTTACTTATAAGAGAAATGGACCGAGAAATTGAAGCGGCATAGACAAAGACGGATTGTCGGAGATTAAATTTTAGCTACCTGCTACAATTTAGTACAGTCCGATCGCACAAAGTTTTGTTAAAAGTAGACCTCATCTATACCGATAATACATAGGTAATATAAAAATATTGAATATAAGCACCAGTACTACATTTATCTACGATTTGCATACATAATGAGCTTTTATTACTCTCTTTCATTCCTAAACGAACTATAGATGTCAAATTCAAAGAACTACTTACACATCTAACTACTACGATATTACCACACTATTAAAAGTGTTGTGATTAAATGTGTTGTATACCTTTAAAGACGTATTTTATGCAGACAGGTTGGATATTTGGTTCTGCGTAGCCAGGGAATTTCGCACATGTCATTTTAACCCAGTATATCCTGTCTGTGCGTGTACATGCAACGTACGGGCAAGTGAAGCATTCTAACGCAGAGGCTATAATGAAAAGTGAAAAATATTTTAACCATATTAAAGAACTACGCTTTATAAATTATGTCACTTACCAGTGTGCAAAATTGCAAAACAGAGGAGAACAATTTTTTGCATTGTCTTGCCTTTTAGAATCTTATTCAACTGAGCAAATTTGTTTATTACAGCATTGCGGGTCACAGGCCGATCATTTCTGACGTAGTTCAATCAAACTAAACTATTACTCCAGTCGAATTAGAGTTTGACCGTGAAAAAATATTAATAGACATTTTATTGCACTTTATGACGGGGGATGATAATATCAAAAAAGTAACTCGAAAGAAGTGACGCTAAGTTAGCAAATTGCAAAAATGTTGCAAATTTACGCGTTTTTTCACTTTTAAGCTGCCCATAAAAATCTAGACGACCTATCGGAAAATTAGTAATTTTATGTTGTAGGCAATTTAAGGTAGCTAAGGTCATATTTCACCAATTTCAGTGATTCTCAACTTATCCAAAAAAATTGGGAATAGATGCGGCATGACAAATGGAGTCCATATCGTAAAATAAAAATTATAAAATCCTTAGATTATAGAAAACAATTATTGAAGTTGCACACATAAAAAGGTATCTTTAATAAATAAACTACAAATTTCTTTAAAAGCAATTGTTTCTTATGAAGAAATATTTATTTAATTTGATCATATATCTTTATTTCAGTATTACTCATGTATTTGGAACAATTCTATTTTATGTTTAGAAAATGTATTAGAATCAAAGATACATCCTAAATTTAAACATATAATATAATGTATTAAAACAGTAAATTATAATGTAAAACAAATCAATTTCTTTAAAACAATCATGTTTTAAGGTTGCATCTACATTTTGGTTATTTTAATTTAAATGAACTTATTTAAAACAAATAAATCATAANAAGCGGAAGATAACGAAATAACTCGGGAAAATCCCCAAATAGTGGGACCGGTTTTTGTCGAAAGTATCGAAACAAACTCAGAGTTTAAAAACAAAGAATTACACGTAAAAAGTCAACGTATTATATTAAATATATATGAATGTTTGAATATTGGAAATCTGGACGCTCTGTACATCGAACAGTAGCAAAGCATAAAACTTTAATAATTTTAATGTCGAAATATTTTTTTCAGATAAAATCCTGAACATGTTTGTTCATTAAAAAAAAAACATTCCCTTGTTAGTATATTCCACATTTATTTACAAATATTTATAAAACTTCACTGTAGAAATTTATTTTTTAATTCGAAATTTAAAATTATCAAATAAATTCAATATTTAATTTCAGTAATAAACAATTATTTTTATTTGTGTGTAGTATTTTCAACTATTACATAGCTGGACAACTGTAGTCTGTAGCTCATTCGTAATACGCGCGAAGAGCCACGTGGCCACAGCGATTCCGAATACTGAAATCCGATTTTACAGTCGTCGTTACCATAGTGTTTACAATAGTTTTTTTTTAGTAGTTAGTGTCAAAAATGACTTGCGTGGATAGCAACTCGGGAGTTGATGGTTATCGTTTTAATTTATGGTGAAGCATTATTTGTGTTATGGTGAAACAAGACAGCATTTTTGTGTTAGTTCGTAGAAACTGAGTAAGACGGACCCAAATGTGTTTACACGTCGCGTCGGTGGACAAAATTTTGAACAGTTGTAACATAAGGTATGCGAAATTATTTTATTATTTAAAAGCACAAATTAATTTTATTAATAATAACAATAGCTGTAAAATCATTGGATTTTCTGATATAAAATAGGTGCTACAAAATTCTATTTATTCTTTACCTTGCGAAATTCTTTCAAGTTTTTGTGCGTTTTTATCACTGCCGCCCGTCGTGACGGTCGCATTGTGCCAGGTCAGATTTTACAGTGGACCAGTTTCCAGTGAAGTGCGGAAGTGTATTTTTAAATNAGGTGCTACAAAATTCTATTTATTCTTTACCTTGCGAAATTCTTTCAAGTTTTTGTGCGTTTTTATCACTGCCGCCCGTCGTGACGGTCGCATTGTGCCAGGTCAGATTTTACAGTGGACCAGTTTCCAGTGAAGTGCGGAAGTGTATTTTTAAATAATTTTCGAACTGCCTTTTTTTGATTTTTTTTTACAAAATTGTATCTGTAAGAGTCCCCTGTACATCCAGAATTTTTTTTTTGGATAAGTTCTGAATCATCCTGTATACTGATAACAAAGTATATAATAATTGTTAAAATTCTAAGCTGCAAAGGAATTAAATCTCTATACTGGAAAATTGATTTGATCACAAATTGTTTGTTTGAGCTTGAAAAAAAAAATGGCTTGATATTATAAATCATTAAAAAATATTAAACGTAAAACGGTATTTTTGCTCCAAGATGAGAGAAAGTTTTTGCAACCCTTAAAAACTATAAAATTTTAGTACCTACCTGGTATAAACGAAGACGAATGGAATTTAAAGAGAAAAGAAACTTATATTTTATATAATCATAAGCATTTCAATCTGCTAAATTATATTTAAACGTATTATCTAATCTATAAAAATCGTAATCGTTTTATAGCAATATATTAATTTTTAATATAAATAACTTTGAAATTATCTAGCTTCGTTAAAGTAGTTTTCGAAAAAGTATCATTACTTGTATAGTTGTTACGATGTCAATTGGAACCTGTAAATCTTAAAGCACAGCACTTCTCCTGAAATTTCTGCTTATGCTTTGACCATGATGTGTCTCGTAATTTATACTCGAATAACAATCCGGCGAGTCCGGTATTGGTAAACTAGTCCGCCTGATGTAGAATTGACGGCGGCGCGCTCGTCATCAAAGCAACCTTTATTGGTCCACTAGGTCGTAAATATTTTTTTTTGTATGGTACACGAGTTTACTTAGCTTTGCCGCTTTGCCAGTGCCGTGCAGAGCATTGCTTGGCGGGGTATGTTGTTGGTATAATACGTATTATTATTTATTAGTTGATATTCTTATTTGTTCATATCGTAACCAGTAAAGGGTAATAGTTATTAAAATAAATGTTATATGTAATTATCTAGTAATTTAACGTGGCTCTCTGGAGACTCTTTGAAGCGGAGGATAACGAAATAACTCGGGAAAATTCCGAAATAGTGGGACCGGTTTTTGTCGAAAGTATCGAAACAAACTCAGAGTTTAAAAACAAAGATTTACACGTAAAAAGTCAACGTATTAAATATATATGAATGTTTGAAAATTGAAAATCTGGACGCTCTGTACATCGAACAGTAGCAAAGCATAAAACTTTAATAATTTTAATGTCGAAATATTTTTTTCAGATAAAAATGTTTGTTCATTAAAAAAACATTCCCTTGTTAGTATATTCCACATTTATTTACAAATATTTATAAAACTTCACTGTAGAAATTTATTTTTTAATTCGAAATTTAAAATTATCAAAGAAATTCAATATTTAATTTCAGTAATAAACAATTATACCTCAATTTACGTTACAAAAAATATCGTACTACGGACATTCAAACATATAATAAAAGTAAACACAGTTAACGAAGACATATACACGGCTTACGGGCCTTGAACACTTGGTTTGTTTTTCAAAACATCATCCATTTCCCACGAATCACAAGCGAAGGGGTGGGGTTATTTTACAAAAGTTTGGGCGCCGCAATCGCCAAAACGACACCGCAAAGTGCCACAAAGCCGAAACTGATGCTTTTCGCAGAATTACACAAGTCAGTTTGACACACAGGACATATGGGTTGGTCACCGGCATTTTGACAATTGTAGCTTAGTTTCCCGTCTTTTAAATCGGCTACAGTGCATCTTCTTTCTACCACCATCTTCTGTGTCGTCTTGTCTGCAAACAGAAAACGTTACTAATACTAATAGGTCATTTTATATGCACTCAATACATAAAATTATAAAGGGTGTCCCAATAATCCATATAGGTGGAGCTACCACAGATTCTTGTGATCAAAATAAGAAAACTAATCTACCTCTTTCCTAAGTCGCCTTGAGGGTATCAGAGTTGACAAAAGAAATTTTTTTCAAATAACTTTGAAACTTTTTTATAGATTTTTATTCCAGTCGAATTAGATCATAAAACCTGTAAACTAGATTGATAATATCAAAAAAGTAACTCGAAAGAAGTGCAAATTGCAAAATCACTTATGTTTTAATTTTTTTCACTGCCCATAAAAATCTAGACGACCTATCGGGAAATTAATCATTTAGGCCAGAAAGTTGGACGCGACTTTTTGTTTCGACAAGCTGAATTTATCACTATAGATGCTAAATATTATGTACAATAACATATTATAGTAGGATCGTATACGATGCAAAGTAGAGCAAAAAATTGTCTACCTTTTATCAAAGGAAAATCGTGTCATCATTTTTAGGAGGCGTAAGATAAATCATTTCAAATTTAAAATGTAATTGAATGTAAAATCTGAAATACCGCTGCATACTGGTAGTAGCTGTAGTCGCCCAGGTGCATCGAATGTACGAACTGGTCGGTTATACGGCAAATACTAACCTGGCGAGCTTTGCCATCAATTAGAGAGCGCTTCCAAAAAACAAGTAAACAACAGTGGCGCGTACAAAGGTAAAATGTAGTACATATGTGGAATTTAGGAAACAAATTGGATTTATAATAAATTACATTTAAAATAAATAGTTTATGAGAATAAAGGAATTTTTGTAGCAACAAGGGTGCCAGACCTGAACTGATCCCCTCGTCCCTTCATAATGTATAAAGAAATTATTCAATTTGTAAAACCCTTAAA